>NC_050595.1:380000-442500 GCF_013368585.1 Megalops cyprinoides
CACGCCTGACCTGCATTTCTATCAGGCTTCAGTTTGCATGGCCTGTGTTCAGTTAGTGCTCCAATCAAAAAAACTAATTAGCCATTTAATCTGACACAGTCGGAACCAAATGTGCACACAAACCACACCGGAAGAACTGGGGAGACATTTCCATTCATAAGATCAAACCTACACAATGCATCCTCACTGCCTCTCAGATCCAACTGCACGCCCATCGCTGCCGTTTCAGAGGGCAGTGCGTCTGTGCGGCGCTGAGCTGAAGTCTTTATCAGCCGCTGAACTCTGCCTCCGCGTATCAGGCCAGCTACAAGCAAAACCCTCCTGCTCTCACACACGCTGCTGTACAACAAGGCTTAAGTGCTCTTCCCTCTGGCAGGCTGTGCTATCAGGCAGCCGCCGTGATAAACCAGGGCAAAAAACAATAAGCAGGGACAATGTTACCAGGCTTTTCTCTCTCTTCAAACAGGTCTGTGCAAACAGAAGAACAGAGCTAACTACCTCATCTCACCACTTCATTATACTTCACTATTCTGAGCATTTGTTTGAGACGTCCTCAAATGGCATTAAAATAAGCTCCGCTTTGAGTTAAAACCTGTGTTACTACGGTTATTTACTTTGGGTTTAGTTAAGCCTTTACACACCCCACTCCAGCCCAGTCCATTCACACACTGACCCACTCCAGCACAATCCACACTCACACTGACCCACCTCAGCACAATCCACCCTCACACACTGACCCACTCCAGCACAATCCACCCTCACACACTGACCCACTCCAGCACAATCCACAGTCATACACTGACCCACTCCAGCACAATCCACCCTCACACTGACCCACCTCAGCACAATCCACCCTCACACACTGACCCACTCCAGCACAATCCACCCTCACACACTGACCCAGCACTGACCTAGCACAGCTGAGATCAGCCGCAGAGCATGCTCCCGAATGGCCCTGGATCAGTCTGCATGTCTGTCTGGCAGTAGCAGCAGGTACAGGATTGGAAAGACTGGTGCAGTTTCTCTCTCTCCCCCTCTCTCACTCTGACTACCCTGTCTTTTCCTTGTCTTAGTCTCAGGGAACAGCAGTAAGTTTAGTAGGTCAGTTATTTCTGGTTCAGTTACGATAATTTAATTGATGACTTATCCTCCCACAAAGCAAGAGCCAGACATGAGGCAGACAGTGTTAGGCTGTGCAGATCCTACACATTCCATTCAACAGATCACCGCCAGCTACTCATTCATTACCTGATGCAAGCAGCCCTGCACACTCCCCACTGCGACCTAAACCTGCACTGCCTGTAATCACCTCACAGCTTCATTCCTCCAAGCAAGTCTAACACACACACCTCCTCGCTGCGTAAATCCCATAACCACCTGCCACTGCTCTGGTGGTTCCAGACTCCTCCTCTGCCTAGCTGTGACCTCACTCTTATTCGGGTGGGTTTTGGAGCACTGGGTTCCACTGCGTTTTCCCTGTGAGGCAGATCAAACCGACTGCAGCCTCAATCACCTGTATGAGCCTGAAATACATTTACATTTATTCTTTTAGCAGATGCTTTTATCCAAATCGACGTACAAAAGTGCAAATAGTGGGCAAACAACAGGCACAAGGGCAAGATGTGTGCAGGTCATACAAAGCAGATAGTGCTGAGGCTGAGCACAAGGTCAGTGTAGCGAGACAGAACTAATCTGATCTGAAGTTACACATATCAAATACAGTTACTGAGACAAAGTGCTGCTATACTGGCCACAGGCTGCTCTCTATGGCCCCTGCTATCCCCGCCTGCCCCAAGCCTTCATGGGTAATTTTGTACGGACAGATAAGCCTGTCCGCAGGGGGTTTTGGGGTCCCGGCAGTGCTGCCACAGAGGGGTATTAAAGAGAGGAGTGTTGCACAGTGCCGTCCCGGGGAGGGGGATGCGTCAGCCCTGCGCCGAGCCGTCCCACCCACACGCTGAGAGAGAGCGGGACACGCCCGGACCAGCACCACTACAGCACACTGCGGCCCAACACGCTACACAGCACACCGCGGCCCAACACGCCACACAGGATCACCGCGGCCCAACACACCTGCAGCACACTGCGGCCCAACACGCCACACAGCACACCGCGGCCCAACACGCCACACAGCACACCGCGGCCCAACACACCACACAGCACACCGCAGCCCAACACGCCACACAGCACACTGTCATTAAAATGCCCCGAGGGCTTCAGCCAATCTGACAGCGCTCGGGGGTCCAACCCTGAACCCCTTTACTCAACAGCACTTCAGTCAATGAAAAAACTGTGGACTGTGACCCAATGACTCCTCAGACACCGGGAGGCAGTGGGTTCAGTCCCCAAACACTCTGCAGCGCTCTGGGTTGAGCGGGCCAGGGCCTCATCGCTCTGTGATAAACTGATAATCTCCTCGTCGCACAGAGGAGACAAGTCAAATGTATTGTATGTATTTTTCTGTGCTGAGATCCTGCTCATGGTTCTCAGGGTGATTTTCCAAACTTTGGCCATGTGGTAATAGAAACCCTTCCTGCCCATCTTTTCTGATAAAAACCTAACATGCGTCTGGTAACCATTTCCTGTACATTACCACTGTATGATTCCATTTCCTGTACGATTCCACTTCCTGTATCAGATGTTATTGTCCTCCTCTAGTCCCTGCCTGGGAGTCTGACAGGAAACTTATTGAGACATGAGGCCACATTCTGTGATAGAAAGCACCAGCACTCACTACAATAACACTCATGGCACTAACACTAACACTCCACTCACTACACTTGACACTCCAGTCTTACCGTGCTAAGACTCCGATCACTGCACTAGCGGAATCACTGTCTGGAGTGTAAGTTTCATGCAGTGACTGTGCTGTAGATAGGTCTGTAGATGAGCAAAGAGGTCCTGCATGTTTAAACAGGTCAGAGAGACCCATAGCGTGAAACCCACAACCGGTCAGAGTCTCAAACTGTGCCTAGAGCGTCTCCCCACATCACTGTAGGAAATCATCACCACACTCCAAACGCAGGAACAACTCCACAACTGCAGCCAGCAATCACGCTCCACAGCCTGCATGCCTTAATGCAACAGCGGTCACGCTCCACAGCCTGCATGCCTTAATGCAACAGCAGTCCGGTCACGCTCCACAGCCTGCATGCCTTAATGCAACAGCAGTCCGGTCACGCTCCACAGCCTGCATGCCTTAATGCAACAGCAGTCACGCTCCACAGCCTGCATGCCTTAATGCAACAGCGGTCACGCTCCACAGCCTGCATGCCTTAATGCAACAGCAATCACGCTCCACAGCCTGCATGCCTTAATGCAACAGCGGCCACGCTCCACAGCCTGCATGCCTTAATGCAACAGCAATCACGCTCCACAGCCTGCATGCCTTAATGCAACAGCGGCCACGCTCCACAGCCTGCATGCCTTAATGCAACAGCAGTCACGCTCCACAGCCTGCATGCCTTAATGCAACAGCGGTCACGCTCCACAGCCTGCATGCCTTAATGCAACTGCGGTCACGCTCCACAGCCTGCATGCCTTAATGCAAGTGTTCCGTTCAGCTAAAGGCT
This sequence comes from Megalops cyprinoides, assembly GCF_013368585.1. Classification (NCBI taxonomy): domain Eukaryota; kingdom Metazoa; phylum Chordata; class Actinopteri; order Elopiformes; family Megalopidae; genus Megalops; species Megalops cyprinoides. Next base: position 383,573 of record NC_050595.1, read on the forward strand.
GCAGGCCCTGCAGCTCTGGCCCATTACGGCCTATTGGGTGTGCTAAGCAGATAATCCATACTCCTCAGGCACCGGGGGAAAGTGCAACGGAGAGAATCCCTGCACTGTAATTACTGCTCTGACTGGCTCAGTGTCAGTGTTTACCTGTTTGAAAAGATACCTCAGATACAGACAGTACAGCATCACCACAGAAACCAGAGCCCCCCAAGAACCAGCATGAGCCCAGCAGAAGACATCATCCATGACCTGCCCTTGCACCTCACTGTGTAACGCTTCCCCAGACATCCCTCTGCTTTAACTCTGACACTCAGCAGCGCCTCCTGCAGGACAGGTTTAGGAAGCACTCCTTGGCCGTGGGGATCTGGGTCAGGAGTTTAATTAAGCACAGAGGATGTGCTCCAGAAAGGAGTGTGTTATTTAAAGAGCACGGTGCTCTGGACTGCGCTCGCCCCAGAAACTGCACTGGCCCGCATCCGAGCCTCACTGCAGCTCCCTGCCTGCGCATCCGAGCCTCACTGCAGCTCCCTGCCTGCGCATCCGAGCCTCACTGCAGCGGCCTGCCTGCGCATCCGAGCCTCACTGCAGCGGCCTGCCTGCGCATCCGAGCCTCACTGCAGCTCCCTGCCTGCGCATCCGAGCCTCACTGCAGCGGCCTGCCTGCGCATCCGAGCCTCACTGCAGCTCCCTGCCTGCGCATCCGAGCCTCACTGCAGCTCCCTGCCTGCGCATCCGAGCCTCACTGCAGCTCCCTGCCTGCGCATCCGAGCCTCACTGCAGCGGCCTGCCTGCGCATCCGAGCCTCACTGCAGCGGCCTGCCTGCGCATCCGAGCCTCACTGCAGCGGCCTGCCTGCGCATCCGAGCCTCACTGCAGCTCCCTGCCTGCAGCTCCCTGCCTGCACAGTCGCACAGAAAAAGATAAAAGCAAACAAATACTGTGCTGCCTGACCTTTCCAGCCCCTCGCTTTCAGACTTCATTAAAAGGGGAGTGAAAGCACAGGGGATGCACTGAGCCGCTCTCAGGGGCTGTCTTTCCACTGGACGCTTAAACACTCACGCTCTGCCTCCATTCATTCCTTTTTATGTCCAGTTTTTCCCAGAGGATGCTGGGAATTCTGCCAGCAGTAAGACCTGACATACTTGGTGAAAAAGCATTGTGGGAGGAGCTGTGTTCAGCCTTGACACGGTAACCCAGGCCTGACCCCCCTCCAGCATTCACAGGCCAGGCTGCAGGTAGCTTCCCTCCCCAGCTGTGGAAGTCTTAGCGGTTAGCAGTTCACTCATCAGGACACTCCTGCTACAATGTATTTCATGTTATCTAAAAGCCCATCGATTCTGCCCCTCGGCAGAAAAATGGATTCAGGTCCTCTTTAAAAAAGTTTAAACCTGTACCGTTTACCGTCTGCTGCGCTGAGCGATGTGCACTGCAGAGCAGGAGCACCACGTCTGAAAGCATGTTTTTACTTGCATAACGTCAGCTGTGTTCAAAGAAACAAGTCTCTGCCTTCATCCTGACATTTGAACAATTAAAAACTGTACCAACTACTGAGCATTTATTTCTGACTCAGACTCCAGGGATTTAATAGCAAACAGGTGTATGATACACCTTCCTCCCTCCCTCTCTCTCTCTTCCTCTCTCTCTACCTCCGTCCCCCCCCCCTCCCCCTCCCTCCCTCTCGCTCTCTCCCCCTCCCTCTCTCCCGCTCTCTCCCCCTCCCTCTCTCCCTCTCTCTCTCTCTCTCTCTCTCTCTCTCTCTCTCTCTCTCTCTCTCTCTCTCTCTCTCCTTCCGCACCCTACAGCGTCATGCACTTTGTCCCCTAAAGCAGTGGCTATCTTCAGATGACATGTTCTACATTTTAGAAGACAAATGCAGACACACACACAAATCTTAAGGACAGCACACTGATCTTGGAGAGCACATCCCTGCTGTTTTGTCTTGGGAGAGGTGCTAGCACAGCGTTGCCATCTAGGAGGCCACTGGGGGTACTGCAGGTGTGTGAGTCAGCCCTGACAGTGATTGATTCCTGCTCTCCCAGAGGTGACAGCCTGTGGATCAAACAGAATGAAAAGCAACAGGAGGAGCAGGGAGGCAGCACAAACACTCAGCCGGGGTGAAATAAGAGCAGAACCCCACATCTCCACCGCGCTGTCACTGTGACCCCCCCCCCTCCCCGACAGGCAGGCGCGCGCGCGCACGCACACACACACACACACACACACACACACACACACACACACACACACACAGTGCGCACACACACACACACACACACACACACAGTGCGCACGCACACACACACACACACACACACACACACACACACAGTGCGCACACACACACACACACACACACACACACACACACACACACTCACACCAGCTCACACACACACACTGCGCACACACACACACACACACACCAGCTCACACACACACACACACACACACACACACACACACACACACTCACATGCACTCACATACTCACATACTCACACACACACTCACACTAACTCACACACACACACACACACACACACCAGCTCACACACACACACCTGCGCACACACACACACTGCGCACACACACACACTGCGCACACACACACACTGCGCACACACACACTCACACCAGCTCTCACACACACCAGCTCACACACACACTCACACCAGCTCACACACACACTCACACCAGCTCACACACACACACACCAGCTCACACACACACACACCAGCTCACACACACACACCAGCTCACACACACACACCAGCTCACACACACCAGCTCACACACACACACCAGCTCACACACACACACCAGCTCACACACACACACCAGCTCACACACACACACACACACACACACCAGCTCACACACACACACACACACACACACACCAGCTCACACACACACACACACACCAGCTCACACACACACACACACACACACACACCAGCTCACACACACACACACACACCAGCTCACACACACACCAGCTCACACACACACACACACTCACACACACCAGCTCACACACACACATCAGCTCACACACACACACACACCAGCTCACACACACACACCACTCACACACACCAGCTCTCACACACACACACACACCAGCTCTCACACACACACACTCACACCAGCTCACACACACACACACACACCAGCTCACACACACACACCACTCACACACACCAGCTCTCACACACACACACACACACACCAGCTCTCACACACACACACTCACACCAGCTCACACACACACACACACACACACACACACACACACACCAGCTCACACACACACACACACACACACACACACACACACACACACACACACACACACACACACACACACACACACACACACACACCAGCTCACACACACACACACCAGCTCACACACACACCAGCTCACACACACACTCACACCAGCTCACACCAGCTCACACACACACACACACACACACACACACACACACACACCAGCTCACACACACACACACTCACACACACCAGCAGAGGTGTGAGTGTAGACAGGACACACAGACGATCTGCAAATGCAGATTTTAATGGACCACCCCCCTCCACATGCCACTGTCATTACTCATCCAGCTTAGTTATTACTTATTACAAAACCTCTGCATTTACACACAGACACACAAATATGCTCTGTGGAGCAGCCAGACTTTCAGAGGCAGAGGAATGCAGGAAACCTGCCTGATTCCAGACATATTTCAGAGCAGGAGTTGCACAAATCCGGCCACAGCTAAAACAGACATCTGCAAGTTTCAGTTCTAAGAGAATGCTGTGGTTTTATCCAAACAGTCACGATGGCTCAGAAATTTCAAAGGAGGCACACATACCTGGGCACATGCACATATATGTGAGAGAGAGTGTGTGGAAGAGCAAGAGTGTGTGTGTGCAAGTCAGCGCGAGTGTTTGTGTTTATTTACGAGTGTGTGCGTGTGTGTGTGTGTGTGTGTTAGACAGACTGGCACAGAAAGCTGTGTGCTGTGCTTGAGCTGTGGATTTGGAGCTCGGCTTCACGGATTTACTGACAATTATGTGACAGTCAGGGGGATGAGAGTGTAAACACAGGCGAGATGGAGTCGTCAGGATGACAAAGTGACGTCCTTTTATTTCACCTGGTACTCACCCTGCACTGGCAACACAACCAAAAAAAGGTACTGACCCCCCCCCACTCCCCCAACCTGCACCAAACCCCCCCACCCCCCAGCAACCAGGACAGAGTCCCCCACCCTCCAGCCAGACAGTCAACAGAGCACAGCACAAGTTCACCACCCACCACCCCCGGTGCTGCTGGTTAATTCAGCACCTGAGATGTGTTTGTGTCAGGTGGCCTTTTGCTTAATTAAACGGGGTGAGTGAGGACACAGCAGTGTTTGGCAGCCCTTTATTACGACATGCTGTTCGCCCTTTCTGCCCCCCCCCCCCCCCCCCCCCCATGACTCCAGTGTCATGCACCCCCGCTTCCATCTCACACAGCACACACACGTCAAACCTGCCAGCACTCTGTCACCTCAAGGTCAAATACCCCCCACCTCTGCACAAACCAGGTGGCCCCTCACACCATGAAAGAGCACCACTAAGCACCATTGTCAGAAGAGCCCAACGGATTTCCCCCCTCCAACTGCTGACTTCAATTATGAAGGCGTGTGTGTTATGGGCGTGCACGAGAGGTAAACCAGGAGGTAAACTGTGCTAAAAGCATTCGTGGTCTAGGGTGAAACCTCCCATGCCACACCCTAACATTCCCTGCACGCCTCCCTCAGCTGCACCACAGTTGAATTATCCTGGGCTTGAAATGGCAGCCAACAAAGACAAAGGTGCTTACCGGGTTGAGGCTCCTCACTGCCCACAACGCGATCTCTCTGGCGTCCCCGGCCAGCTCCAGCGTGCGATCTTCAACTTGGCCCGGGCCAGCTCAGCGTGCAGTCTTCAGCCAGCTCAGCGTGCAGTCTTCAGCCAGCTCAGCGTGCAGTCTTCAGCCAGCTCAGCGTGCAGTCTTCAGCTTGGCCCGGGCCAGCTCAGCGTGCGAACTTCAGCTTGGCCCGGGCCAGCTCAGCGTGCAGCCTTCAGCCAGCTCCAGCGTGCAGTCTTCAGCTTGGCCCGGGCCAGCTCAGCGTGCAGTCTTCAGCCAGCTCAGCGTGCAGTCTTCAGCCAGCTCAGCGTGCAGTCTTCAGCTTGGCCCGGGCCAGCTCAGCGTGCAGTCTTCAGCCAGCTCAGCGTGCAGTCTTCAGCCAGCTCAGCGTGCAGTCTTCAGCTTGGCCCGGGCCAGCTCAGCGTGCAGTCTTCAGCTTGGCCCGGGCCAGCTCAGCGTGCGAACTTCAGCTTGGCCCGGGCCAGCTCAGCGTGCAGTCTTCAGCTTGGCCCGGGCCAGCTCAGCGTGCAGTCTTCAGCTTGGCCCGGGCCAGCTCAGCGTGCGAACTTCAGCTTGGCCCGGGCCAGCTCAGCGTGCGAACTTCAGCTTGGCCCGGGCCAGCTCAGCGTGCAGTCTTCAGCCAGCTCCAGCGTGCAGTCTTCAGCCAGCTCAGCGTGCAGCCTTCAGCCAGCTCAGCGTGCAGTCTTCAGCCAGCTCCAGCGTGCAGTCTTCAGCCAGCTCAGCGTGCAGTCTTCAGCCAGCTCAGTCTGCGTTTCTTCCGTTTGCTCAGTGTTTGTGTTGTTTTCTAAAAGCCAGCTGCAGTGCTCTTCCTTTAGGGCATGTACCATCAACCCCCTGCGTGGTTGGTCTCCAGGTTGTGGGGCTTTCACATCTTCTGTTGTACAGTGCAGCACAAGCAGCTCTTCCAACTCTCACCCCGAGGCGGCCATCACCAAACATCTTTATGCCTTCCGGCATTCAGTGACTCCGCCCACTTCCCATGAGACCCAACCAAACAATTAAAGGGACAGGTGCACCTTTACCATGACTCAACCTCAAGCCCAAGGATAATTACCGTTATGAGAATATCTTCCTGCAGCTGACCACTAAATAAATATTCATGGATCTTTAAATGTTATTTTAAACAAATTTAAACAAATTCCATCCTAGACTTAAGGATGTGATCCTGAATGTGCACACAGAAACCCGGTGACGACTGTGGCCGTAACATGCAGGCAAGTGTGTGTGTGGGTGTGTGTGTGGGTGCCTGAGTGCATGCGTGATGGCACACAAATGTGTATCCAATTAGCAAATGAGCTCTAGCTTCTCTTGGCATGTGGAATTCAGGAGGTCCATGCTCTGGAGGTAAGGTGAAAAACACCTGTTTCCATCACACACGGCTTTGCTGCATATTTCTGGGACTCGGCTTTAGTGTCTCTGATGGAAATATGTCTGACAGCTGAGGAAAGCGCTCAGTCCACCGCTGCCAGGCCAGCACACATAGCAGCCTGTCCTCAAACACAGCACCACCACCTGCTTTCATCCTCCCCTCCTGCACCACGATGCAGCTCCTCCAAGATGAAAACGGCCCTCGAACATCAAAGCCAACATCCCACACGCTGCCACTCCGACCTGGCCCAGCACAGTGCACGAGCAGAGTGTGCTGTCACCACCCGCTTTCCCAAGTTCAACACCACTGTGAATAACACACACACACGGACACGCACACATAGACACACACACACATGCGTGCGCACACACACACACACTTTGTAATTACTTGCAACAAAAATTGTCATTAACCTGTGCTTCCCAGTGCGTGCAGAGACCCTCCATTCAGCAGATAAACATTCTATCCAATAACTGCTCCTCCAACTCTTCTGCTCAACTGTTTAATTGAAATGAAAAAAATACTTGTTCTGGCATCTTTAAAAGTTGTCTAAAAACCGTTGTGGATGGCGGGTGCCCCAGGGCCACCCAGGCCCTCCGTCAGGTGTGTCTACGGAGCTGCTCTTTTCCTTTTTTAGCAACTGATTGGCCAGACCATGAACCAACAATGCTGAATATTTTTTGAGTCAGAGTTGTTTTCCTCTTTACAGTCCGCCACCAGCTGCCTCTCCGAAGAGCCCATGCACCAGAGGACGTCTCCTCGCCCAATCAGAGATTCAGAGGGAGAGGCCACACCCCTTATTGATGACATCAGAGAGGCTGATGGAGTGAGAGCCCCCCCTCGCCCCCGGAGGCCGGAAAGGCAGAGAGCGCAACCAGCGCCGCTGCCAAACACCTGTTACTGCCTGTAGCAGCCCGGGACAGCCCAGAGAGCAGAGCCGTGACCTTACCATGGCCCTGAGGGCGTGTGCGGCCGAAACGCCTGACCCTGCAGGCAGAGACCGTCTGTAATCACACAGAAAGGGTGCTGTCTGTGGCCCCCAGAGGAGTGCCCTGTTACTCTCTCCATCCTCTCCCCTCTCTCTCTCTCCCTTCCTTCCATTGAATAAAAGCGCTCTTTTCTGTTCAGCCATTTGAAGACACAGATCAGTAAATAAAATGTTAGTGTGGCCCTGACTGCGGAGCCGCCCTGAGAGCAGGAAATATCGCGACGGGCTGATTATTTGCAATCATGGCCAGCAATGTGCTGCTTAGTGTTTCATTTAAAAACAGGGATTTATGGGGGAGAGGCGCAGCGGCTCAGAGACGAGCGACTTGGCACCCTACCTGCGATACTATAAATAAAGTATTTGGTTTAAACACACACAGCATGCGACACATGTGGGAGAATGAATCAGAGGTAAGCAGGACCGCCCAGCAGGATATGAGGGATTTGATTTCTTTTTTTGGGTGAGGGGTGAGGGGGGGTTCTGAGACTGTGACAGGACAACTAATGCAAGAGAGAGGCGCCTCTGTGGCGCAAACAGGACAGCTCTCCCGGGGACCTGGGAATCGGGCTCCAGGTCATGGATTCCGTAAGCACTGATACTCAGAGACGCAGCAGCGGGTCTAATTCAGCTGTGTTTATATGCAGAGTAGCTGGCCAGCTAGCCGCTCATCAACGTGTTAACCTTTGACCTTTGATAGTAATGGAGACAGAGCAAAGCAGCGCTGTCATACCGCTGTTTATCTTCAGCATGACCGAGGGAGCAGCTTCTACAGCCAGTCACGGCACACTACATGTAGCAGAAAATCCCCTCTCTTCCAAAAAACCTCAGCCATCAACACAGACAATGTAGGGCGACTGAATGTTCAAACAGCCCGTATTTTGTGTTAATATTTATAACATTGTATCAAAGCTTTTTAAAACCAGGTGGTCCATAAGCTCAAGGCATGCGCGTTACACAGCGGGGGTGGATGAGTCCTCTTGATGCGACCCCGGCAGAGTTTTATAAATGAGGATGGGTGAGGATGCGAAATATACTCTTGGATAAAACTCTAGCCAGAGTGGAGACACCGCACTTACTGCGTGTGTTTCACTGCCACGAGCAGAGGACGCCGCAACACAAACACACGGAGGCACGCGCTGTAAATGTCACCGCAAAATTAAATGACCCCCGCGACTACCTCCACCATCTCTCCCCCTGTCATAACACTCAACCGACAACCGATTATTTTTAAACGTGACATGACTTCAGATAATAAGCACCATATGCCTACAGCTAAACATTACCACGAGCAAACATAAATATTATCGTGTGTCATTTTCTACCGCATTAAACATGATGTTACTGTTGTTGCAAAACCAGCACCTGTTCAATATTACGGCACGGTACATCTATCCTGTATCATTATTAAAAAGTCTACATACGTCAAACGACGACGCACAGACACAAAAAATGTTAGTGTATCAGGCGGGACGGCGTGTGCGTGTAGATCTCTACCGGACACCAGTGCGCTCCGCGATTCTGAGTTCACGGGACAATAAGGAACATGTGTTTTCAATGACATTAATACTGGACCTCTCCGTCTGTTCCTGCAGCCCGGCAGTCCTACAGTTCTGTCGCGTTAATTACATCACCTGTTGTGCGTAAATATCAAAGTGACAGATTAAGAGAAATCTTAAGGCATAAAGAGAGAACGAAGGCGGGTGACACACGTGTGACACACCATGGAATAAACAGCACCATGTCGCTCAAAAACATCTCCATTCATGCACTTTGAAACGAAATCAGCGGTGTGGCTCTTCGGCACATACGCGGTTATTTGGTGACTGACACAGGCAGGTGCTCCAAATGACCACTAATGTCTGAGCGAAGCGCATCAGATTTAAAACAGGCAAGCTTATGCTGTCAAGATGGAAGCATCTTTGCGACGCGAATGATGTCAATAAAATATTTATTGAAACAGAAATAAAAAAGTTTAAACCAATCATTTATCGTAAACGGCATCCGCCAAAACGTTTGAATTTGTAACGCGGTGTTGTCGGTGCGATGCGAACGAGGCAGCGCGTCCCCGTTAACAGTTCAGCCGGATGAACAGAGGCAAAAAGAGGCGAAAGTTGGGAGCTGAGCTGCATACAGATGCATCTGGAGACGCGACTCAGTCGCGGTTCGCACGTAGCCGTCGCACATTATTGTCCCCCTCGCAAGCTCCGCTAAATGTGAGCGGCATCAGTAAACTGACCGCCGCAGATTTACCAAAGTAACTGTCCTCTCCCGGAGAAGCAGCGTCGCAGCAGCAGCAGGAGCAGTTTAAACACTGCCAGCATTATTTCCTCACACCGCCGTCTCTGCCACTCCGTTAACCGTTTCACCGTCCACCCATCATCGCACGATTTTAACTGTTTTCTCTTGGTAAGAACACGGACGCACGAATCCCCCTGTAGCAATATAGCCTGTTGTACGTGTCAGTAACAGCAATGCAAAGTCGAACAACATTCGTTTTGGTGCCGCTCGATAACTGTGATGCCTTTGTAATAGAAAATAAATCTCAGAAGCGACTCGGGAGCGAATACGGAATTCCGAATTCCGCGCTTACCTGAGATACGAGGAAGGTTAACAGGATGCGGGTTCCGAGCTCCATCGTCTTAATTCTTTCGCTATAAATTCAGAACAGCGTGTAGGTTTGACCAGCTCTGTTCATAATTCCAGAGTCGAACTGCCAACGCGAGAATAAAGCTCGCGCCTGGAGCTGCCAACTTCCCAAATAGAACTGCAGCCTCATCAGCAAAGCATTGGAGAGGGGCGCCCAGATCTCAGCCAATGGCTTTAGAGTACAGGGGAATTTCGTGAAATCCACAGGAGCACGGCTCATCTGAATCATTCAAGAAAAAAATACGCCGATGTGTTTGTTTCTAATCAACGCAATGATCTATGCACATGTGTTAATAGATATATTAGGCCTACTTTAAATAACGTACGAGAGAGGACTAGTTGGTATTACTGGCACCGCCTTTTAAATATCATTAGTGAGCAGTTTAACTAGAATTTCCAGCCCACAAGAATAAAAAAGTCTAAAGGAACCGTGTGCGTCGCCACTCTGATTGTCGTGGCATTTTTAGCTTTATGTATGTCTAAAGCATACAGCCTGATAACTTTCCATGTATGCGGATTAGAGTTCTCTCACACACACACATTCACACGAAGTCTATGGGAGAGTTTTTCTGAGCCACCAGCGCCTCACACCTTTATTATTCAAATATATTCTTCATTTGTAGGAAAATATGTGGGAGTCTGCCAGTCGGTTAGAAGCGGTCTGTGTTTTCGCCCAAGGGCAGCTTTCTCAAGCACGGGGGTCCGGGTCGCAAGAGGGGAAAACGGGTCTCTGGACCCACGAGGCGTACCTGCAACGCTTTCACCATTGTGCCCTCTTGATGCAAAAGAGGGATTCGGGGGGGGGGGGTATCAATCAGTCTTATTCCACGTGATTCCCCCTCGCTTTAATATGATGATTGTGGGCAGTACAGGAGCACTGCTGCTCTTCTGACCCCCTTTGGCGTGATGCTAATTTGGGGGCCCAGCGCTGATCAGCAGAATGAGAGGTCAGCCTGGTTCTGCATCCAGCACCAGAACCTCTCTGTACTGGGTGGCAGTGGCAGGCAGAGGTGAGTTATACTGCCACCAGCACCTGTGAATGTGATACATGCCTGGGTCAGTGGCGTATCTGCATCTGTCTGCACTGTGGGCATGTCCTGGAGGGCCAGCAGGCCAGAGCGCGACTGTCCTGCTGTGAGTATGGACCCAGTGCTCCTCTTTTACCATGTGGGACAAATATATTTTTTTCATATCATCACAGTGTCCTTTTTCCCTCTTCGTTTAACAAAATTTAATTTGGAGAGGGATGAGGTATGCTAAGTATGACTGAGGTGTGATATGTGAGAGATGAGCTTCTCACAGAGGGACACCCCAGGCAGGGAGGAGACAGGCGACTGGTGATTTACGGGACATAAAATCTAAAGATATTCTAACGGAGGGAGGAAGGCTGGGTGTTTATTACCGCTCTCTTCAGAGGAGCATCTGTCCATCATCTGGCCTCACCTGTGTGTGATGTACCCTTCACACCTGAGATGACAGACAGCTTTCACCACAGAGTGATGGGGTGGCAGAGCCGTCCAGGAGAGAGAGAGATGAAGTGCAGAGAGAGAGGTACTGAAAACAGCGTGCTGGATCTCAGGTCCCGTGCAGGCAGCGGTAACAGGGTGCTAATGAGGAACAGGGGCAGGACAGACCCCTCAGTGTCTCTCAGAGGCTCCCCGGCTCTCCACAGAGGTGATCGGAGCTCTCCCGCTGGTCCGGATGTGAAAAATGAGCAGTGGAATTGTTGTGACGGTTGGAGGAATTGCTTTTCTGAGACGATTCTGCAGAATTTGCTCCAGACATATTTATGAAAGGAGTGGGACGACCCCTGGGCTTTGCATGAGACCTGTAACTTCTGCTGCAAAAGAGGCTGTCCTTCAAAAGGAGGAAAAACCAAACCCATCAGATGAAAAATACAGATGCATATAAAACATGACACTGAGATATAGCATATAATATAAAGTTCCCTGCCTGGGACAATTCTAAGACTCTGAGCAGCTGAGTCCATAGAAACAGAAGAACTAGATCAGTTCTTTCAGTTATGATCTTGATGATCTTTTGTTGGACTGAAGCAGCAGTAGCTCTAGACTGCCAGGCAGCTGAACCCACAGAAGGCCAACTGCAGTATCATTCTGGTGAGGAAAAACTCCATGCAGATCAAACAGGAGGTTCGCCAGGTGAGTTTCTCCATTTGAGTGGCTGTATCCGTTTCCTCATTTCCTGAGCCCTGCAGAGCGGAGCTCAGCTGCAGGGGGGATTTTCTGCTGATTCCAGCCCATCAATAAATAAAGTGTGAGCTGTGAACTGCCACACAGCCCTGCCTCGCACCGTGCGTTCCTCTGGGCCTCCGCCCCTTTCTGCCAAATTAACACTTTTTTGTTTCTCTTGTGAACGTTTTTCGCGGAGCCGTTCGGGGGTGAATTATGAATGAGGGGCTCCTGAGAGGCCAGACTTGCGCTCACAGCTCAGGACTGAGAGAAGCAGGAGAGGAGAGGCAGGGCTGAGTCAGCGGGATGCAAACCCTTTATCACATTCACTCAAACCATGGGAATCTACTCAGCCAGAACAGAAAGTTCCAGGAACGTTGTGAGAACATTGCAGGCTTCACATAACCACTGAGTCTGAGCCGGTGCACCTGACAGGTGCAGGAGGTGGTGATGTGAACAGTCATACCTGCTGCAAAACTTCAGCTTTTATTTTTTAACAGTCTCCCTCTCCCTCTCTCTCTCCCTCTCCCTCTCCCTCTCTCTCTCCCTCTCTCTGATTAAGTATTCAAAGAACCCTCTTGAATGTAAAAACACATTGACATGACTGAACTGTGAGATGAGCTGGCTGGCAGTCATTCTGCTGTCTGTCCACTGGGTGGGGCTGTGGCGTTCCCTGGACAGTCCTGGCACGGGCAGCAGCAGTGCTGTCCTTGGGAGTGAGGATGGTGAGGAGGTGGAGCTGGTGCCAGGGAGAGAGGGCCACCAGTCAGGCCTGCTGGAGCAGATTGATGCTCCTTTACCCAGTGTTTTATTACAGCTCACATCCACTTTATGGCTCGCCTTCTCTCCCTGGACAACACACATATTTCTCCCTAAATGCCTCTAATTTTATTTCCTCTCTTTTGGGTGAAAGTCACTGCCATCAAATTTGTAAAGTGATTACCAGAGGAAGTGCAGGAAAAAATGTGATGTGTTTTTTCTCTGGAACAGCGTAAACATCCACACCGTGTTGTGTCTGTGTGTGTTTGTGTGAGTGTATATGAGTGTGTATGAGCGTGAGTGAGCGTGTCTGTGTGTGTTTGTGTGAATGTATATGAGTGTGTGTGAGCGTGTATGAGCGTGTGTGAGCGTGTGTGAGTGTATATGAGTGTGTATGAGTGTGTGTGAGTGTGTGACTGTGTATGAGTGTGTGTGAGTGTGTGTGAGTGTGTATGAGCGTGAGTGAGCGTGTCTGTGTGTGTTTGTGTGAATGTATATGAGTGTGTGTGAGCGTGTATGAGCGTGTGTGAGCGTGTGTGAGTGTATATGAGTGTGTATGAGTGTGTGTGAGTGTGTGACTGTGTATGAGTGTGTGTGAGTGTGTGTGAGTGTGTATGAGCGTGTGTGAGCGTGTATGAGCGTGTGTGAGTGTGTATGAGTATGTGTGAGTGTGTGTGAGTGTTTGTGAGTTTGTATGAGTGTGTATGAGTGTGTGTTTGTGTGTTTTTCCTTCCTGGGTGTAGTTATGCTGAGTGTGTTGTTGCTGTGATCTGTGAAGTAAGTCCCCACACTCATACCACATGTCATATATTTATCATTACTATTATTGCTATAACATAAACAGTCATAACAGCAACACAGGAAACCAAGTGCCCAACATCTAAGCAGCCAGTGGATTGTAATTACAGATCACAGAAAAATACATTTTGCAAACAACAATTGCAAATATCAAACAGATTTTCAGCTCAGAATGGTGGGAGAGTGGGGGAGAGACAGGAGGGAGAGAGGAAGAGAGAGAGGAAGGGAGAGAGAGGGAGGGAAGGGAGAGGCCTGAGAAGGCATGTTTAAAGAAAGGGCTCTCTGCCTGCAGTGTGGCCTGTTGAGCCTCTGGGCTGAGGTGATGACAGGTTAAATAACTGCAGCTTTGGAGCAGACAGATGTTTCCTGCAGTGCCTGGCATGTCCCTGCCTGAGTGCTGAGTGTGCGGGAGTCTTAGTGTGCACTCTCCCGAGGGTGCTATCATTGTGACCGCGTGTTTGCTGAATAACAGAATATCTGCTGAAAGATTTCCCAGCATTCCACACACACAAAATATTCCAGATTGATTGGTTCATAGTAAAGAGGGTGGGACTGCATAACTATAAGATTCCTGTGGAACTGTGGAGGAGGGGTGACCAGACGACTATGACACAGGGAGTGAACCTTAGAGAGGTGTCTGTGCTTGGCTTTGGCAGTGAACAGCAGGGAGAGAGAGTCAGATGCCTGGAGTTAGGAGCCTGGACTCTGGACCACATCAGCAGTGAGGAAACAACTGCTACTGAAGCAGGAAATATTACCTTTCCTAGGCTGGAAATACGACCCCATTCAAATGTAATGACTGGGTGCAATAATGTGCAGACTGATTTCATCAGTATGAAATCACTCTGGATAGAACCATTTCCAATCAGAGGGTGAAGACAATGGCCAAAATGACAACCCCCTTCAGGAGCTAGGCTGAGTCACAGAGTATACACTCCCATAATGCCCTGCTGCTGGGCTGAGTCACAGAGTATAAACTCCCATAATGCCCTGCTGCTGGGCTGAGTCACAGAGTATACACTCCCATAATGCCCTGCTGCTGGGCTGAGTCACATAGTGTGTCCTCCCATAATGCCCTGCTGCTGGGCTGAGTCACAGAGCAGAGTACATCCTCCCATAATGCCCTGCTGCTGGGCTGAGTCACAGAAGAGAGTGTACCCTCCCATAATGCCCTGCTGCTGGGCTGAGTCACAGAAGAGAGTGCATCCTCCCATAATGCCCTGCTGCTGGGCTGAGTCACAGAAGAGAGTGTACCCTCCCATAATGCCCTGCTGCTGGGCTGAGTCACAGAGCAGAGTGCATCCTCCCATAATGCCCTGCTGCTGGGCTGAGTCACAGAAGAGTGTACCCTCCCATAATGCCCTGCTGCTGGGCTGAGTCACAGAGCAGAGTGCATCCTCCCATAATGCCCTGCTGCTGGGCTGAGTCACAGAAGAGTGTACCCTCCCATAATGCCCTGCTGCTGCTCTCTCATGCTAGTCTGAAGCTGAAGGGGAGGGTGTTTCGGCTGGGCGGGGCCAGTCAGAGCTCTTCTTCAAACCGTTTGCTCCATCTGTTTATCTCATCGCAGCTGCGGCCTCCGCTGGCCCCGCCGGTCGGCCGCGGAGCCGAGAGGCTGCTCAGGGGGCTTGGCAGGAGGCGAGGGTGTTAATTGCTCTGTTGGATGGGTGCTGGAGTCTTCATTAATGCACCTTACATTTCATTGGACAACGGAGAGACTGTAATTGTTAAATAAAATTGGACTTGATGTAGGGCTCTTCACCAAGCGCTTCACAGAGCGTTTTACAGAAACAATGTCATTTTGACTGAAAATCATTTCAAAGGAAGAGCTACAGTCCTTTTCCAGCTGAGAGAAAGTGCTCTAGAAGGATGGTGTTTAGAATCAGTGAGATATGTTTAAACTAGGCTGTAAACAGAGACACATTCTGAGGGAAAACAGTTATATATAATACATATCATATTAATGAAAACCTCATGAAACTTCATGCACTAGGAAGAAAAAAATATCCTCTGTTTCTGAACGGCAGCTAAAGATTCTTCACAAGTCAATCAGCTTTGTGCTGTGCCAGCCGAGAGCCCCAGCCGGAGCGGAGCACGCCGCTGTTTTCGGGGCCGTATGGGCTGGAGCGCAGAGAGCGGTTAACTCCACAGGCTGCTGCTGAGGGGCAGAGTTACGGCCCAAAGCCCAGCCGACACGCTTCGCTCCTCTGAGGCCTGATTTCTGTAATTCATCTGTGCAGGGTTAGGGGTTGCACTCAATATCCCTGCAGTCATGGTTTGGCTCCTCTCCCCAGGATCAGGAGTCACGGTGTTCACACTGGCACTCATGGGTATCCTCCCTAACAGTGTGTGCAGATACCGCGGTCAAAACCTCTCAATCTGTGGCTGCGGTCAACGAGACCGCATTAAACCACACACCCTGCTGCTGCTGCACGGCCCAGACACACAGACAGACTAACGCTCATCAGTCATGAATAACCTGAGGGACATTTCAGGTGCTTCATGGGCTTTCCTCACTGCCAGGATTCTCCTCCTTTTTATCCGCCTCTCTCACCTCACCATCAGTCTGCACTCAGTCTGGGAGGGTGTCGGTCTGGGAGGGTGGCGGTCATTGGTGTGTGAAGGCTAAAAGGACAGGACCTGGCAGTGACCTGAGTGGCAGTGGGAAAGGGAGAAGTTTGGTGTTTATTTGGACTGGGAATCAGTTTGGTACAAAGTGCTGAACTTTTAGTCTCATCCATGTTAAACATCAATGTGCCCATCCATTCACAGCTATTTCTTTTTGCTGATGACTCCTCCCTCCACCAAAAGACATTTTTTCATGCTGGACTGATGGCTGCTAAAAATATTCTCCAATCCTGGGTGACCCCCGATGTCCTTTCTCAGCATCTCAACGTGGTGTGTGACTAAAGCACTTCATAAATCTGCTTCAGACTGAGTTCTCAGTGGTGTACAGTAATATGGCCTGCAGTTCTGCTGTTCAGCCTGGGACACAGGCTGGCAGACAGCTGCATGCGAACAGCAACATACAGTTACATACTGCAGCATGTGAACAGCTATATGCACACAGCAACATGCACACAGCAGCCTGGCAAACAGGTGCATGTAAACTGCGGCCTGGCAAACAGCTACATGGCAAACACCTCAACATGCACACAGATGCACACTGCAGCTACCTGGCAAACACAGCAGCATGCACACAGATACATGCACAGAGCAGCATGCACACAGATACATGCTGTAAGGGCTCAGGCAGGGACTCAGTCGCAGACCAAGAGAGCTTCAGGTTGCAGGCGGGATTATAAATGACGGCAGGAAAGTTGCGAAACAAAAGCAGGCAGGGTCGAAAACCAGAAGGCAGTCCGTGGACAAAAACAGGGTCGAATAACAGAAGCAGGCAGGGTCAGGAACCAGGCAGGCAAACGATCAGGCAAAGGGACAAAACGGCAGGCAGAAAACGAAGACGAAGGGCAGGCAGAGTCAGGCACAGAGAATACGGAAATCCAAAAAACTGCGGGAACGAAACAGGTACGAAAACGCTGAGACGAACTGGCAAACAAGACAGGAACAAGCAGGGTAGAAATAGGGCTGGGCTGATGAGGAGATGAGATGCAGGTGGGCAGGCAGGCAGGTGAAGGTAATGGGGCAATCAGGTGGGCGGGGACCAGGCGGGGAGCGGGGCGGGGCTGGAACACAAGGAAAAACAAAAAGCACATGGACAGGGAAAAACAAAAACACCACAGCTAGGGGGGCGGAGCCCTGACACATGCACACAGATACATGCTACAGATACATGCTACAGATACATGCACACAGATACATGCTACAGATACATGCTACAGATACATGCACACAGATACATGCTACAGATACATGCACACAGATACATGCTACAGATACATGCTATAGATACATGCACACAGATACATGCACACAGATACATGCACACAGATACATGCTACAGATACATGCACACAGATACATGCTACAGATACATGCTATAGATACATGCTACAGATACATGCTACAGATACATGCACACAGATACATGCACACAGCAGCATGCACACAGATACATGCACAATGTGCAAACGGCCCAGCACCCCTCCCAGGCCTGTGACTGATGTCATCATGTGTTTATTTTATTACTCTCATGCTATTTTTATTCTGTATGTGTGTGTGTATTTTCCAACTCTGTAAATCTGTGTACAGCTCTGTGTAACCCCTTCCTCTCCAAGGGTATTGTTAAAAATAGTCAAATAACTGATCACAAAAAACAGAGATCGATATAACCACACGCTGACACACACACACACAAACACACACACACAATAAATGTGCTAAAAAAATTAAATTTAAAATTAAAAGAAAAATCACAGACACACACACAGACATACACAGTGAAAGGAATGAAGATCTCTGTCTGACGTATTCGTTGAGGGAGATTACCCACAGTTCTCTGTGTTGGTCTTGCGCCAGCACTCACAGTGGCAGCACCTCAGTTGTCTGTTTTGTGTCCAATAAATATCCCGTTGGGCAGCAGAGTCGGAGAGGCTGACACGCGGTTTAAATCTCTCTGCCGCTGAGTCCCTCTCACCTCCGGCCCCTGGCAGCCGTCCCACTGCAGGTAAATAAAGGAGGGCCTCTGACAGGGCCTGCCCCCACACTGAGCCACCAAATAAAGCCACCGTCTGCCCAGTGGTAGAACTAGAGTTTTATACATGGGGTGGCCAGGGGGTGGCCAAGGCTACTTCAGGGGGTCCATAAACCATGACAGAAAATTAGTGTGTAACCCTAAGCTGGCATCTAAGGAGCATGAATGAATCCTATGATTGCTGATTAGAGGCAGAAGTGAAAATTCACTTAACCCGGAGTTCAATGTGGCAGATAGTGTGGTCCACTAGGGTTACTTCACTAGAATTCTTTAACATACTATGAATAGCCAGTGTCTCTACCTCGGAACTGCAGCTCAATTTCTTTCTCACACACAGACACACACTGTACTGTACTGTACTGTACTCACATACTGGAGAGACTTGGGTCACTCTGTTTTCATGAATATATAATCTGGGTCTATAAGTGTTGAACATCCAAAATATATTAAGAAAATAAAGCTCAAGCACCAAGGAGATAAGATAGCATTTGTGTGTGACATAATTTGCATAGTTTATTTATGGAAGTAAATTTACAAAAAAAAAAAAACACACTGAAATTTGACATACCAGGTATGACCAACTTGTACAGAGCTCTGATCCACACTGACTCTGACTAGCCTCAGGTAGGGAGCTGCTCTGGGGTCCAGTGGTGATGCAAGGGCTGGGGTCTGTTTGCACCTGATCTGCCTGTGTGTTCTTCTTTAAAAAGAAGTCTGACATCTCTCCCTTTCTTTTCATGATTGTTTTAATTGACCCTATGCAAAAATAAGACAGTCTATGGTAACATCTAAGCATCCAATTACGATACCCACATTTTAGTCCAACCTCAATCTTAATTACAAATCCCCATTATCATAACAGTACCTTAAAATCAACTACCAGCCTAAGTTACTTGTTAGATCATGACTAGCCCTACTCTGCAGTAAGTAGCTATAATTTCTTACATCTTTACAATAGCAAACAGGCTATCTGCAAATTGAGGTAATCTTTTGACTAATGTTAACAGATTGATAATAGCAATTATTCCTTTTGAGTTCAAGTACGAAAATCTAACTGAGTTAATGGATTTTAAATTGCTAAATGTTAACTTGCTGAACACCGACAGCTGTACTTGTTACCCCACATTAGCTAAACACTCGTATACTGTAACTTATGACACTGCACTGTATATGCGTGGCGTGTATTACTAGCACAGATGTAAACATAATGTTAGGCTAAATTGGGAACCGATCTCTCTTATCTGATTAACTGTCTGTTATGGAGCCAAATTGCCAATATGCATCTTCACAGCGACTCAACTTTCATAAAAGTTGTTCAGGAAACCTAAACCCGATGCTAAACCTTAAAACTTCCTTCAAAATACTGCTTTCGCCACAGGCCTGCCATAGTTGTGTCAGTTGCTCGCGTGACTCGTGAGCTGTGGAAATGTTCTCTCTTCCTTGTCCTCGATTTGAAAAAGGCGCCGCCGGATGTCAAAATAAATGCTTCTTTCAACAAAAAGAGATGTCAATCAGCATCAAACATAAAAATCCATAAGAATGATAAAGTGAGTATATTTTGAGTGCTGGATTTCCTTTCTGACTGTATGATTTCACATGGGTGCAGTTTTACTGAGGAACAGAGAGTGCATCTACTGCATCTGAGACACCTCATTATGCACCTGTAACCAGGTCTTACCTGAGAAACACCATGTTATTCACATGGAGTCAGACCGTCCTGAGAGATGTGTGTACAGCTGAGAGGTCTCTCCTCTTCTGTGTACAGCTGAGAGGTCTCTCCTCTTCTGTGTACAGCTGAGACGTCTCTCCTCTTTTGTGTACAGCTGAGACGTCTCTCCTCTTCTATGTACGGCTGAGACGTCTCTCCTCTTTTGTGTACAGCTGAGACGTCTCTCCTCTTCTGTGTACAGCTGAAAGCATCTCTGCTGAGCTCAGCTGGTGAATTGTCACAAAACTGACAGGCCTGGAAAACAATGAGCAGAAAAAACACATCTGCCTGATAAATCACCTTGTCAAGTCTATTCATTATTTATTAAATCATTCACAAGCTAACGCTTCAGAATTAGGGGGAATTTGAGCAGAATAATCCAAGTTAAATGACTTTGAGTGTCTTTGTCTTTCTCACCATGAAACTATGAATATCAAATAATTTCATACTAAAACACTCTTTAGGTTTCCCTTGAACTGGCCATGAATAAAGGTCACGGCGTAATCACAGCAGAAATCGCTGTGGATCATTGGCTCTTTCTCTCCGCCTGCATTCCAATGAGACATGCATGTTTCCAAATCCAGGGGAACAACCTACCCCACTACTGCTCACATTAGATCTGAGTTTGCCCAAAAACACTGACCCTGAATCAGTTTCACTGTTTGTCATGTTACAATTGGAAGAGGTTTAGTATTTGGAAGGCTGATCCTGGACCATTTGAGTTATTCAATGCAGTAATTTCTTGTCTCATTGAGGGGCTGGTATGGGAGCACAGATTAGACTTTGCTCATTTATTTCACTGAGCTGCTGCAGCCTGACGAGCCAGCAGTGTGCCCCCTACAAACGAAGACCAATCAACGCTGCTCTGCCCTCACACTGTCCTGTAACTATTCATGTGGCACTTATTCAACTATTCTGTGTTTGTACTGCTTTGGAAGCACAAATGGATGTTTGTCATGCCTAAATTGACTGAATTGAATTTAACACAGAGTAGAGTAGTGTGTGTGTGTGTGTGTGTGTGTGTGTGTGTGTGTCTAACTGCATGTGTGTTTGTATGTAAACTATTGTATGAGCATGTGTGAATGAGGGACATGTGCATGCCAGTAGGAGTGTGCATGTGTGTGAGAGAGTGTATGTGTATGTGTGTGTGCATGTGTGTATACCTGTGTGGTCATGCTGATGAAGCTTATTTGGATTTGAATTTGAATTTGAGAGACAGACAGTGAAAGAGAGAGAGGGGCTAAGAAGCTCTGGAAAAACCTCTCCAAATTCTGCCCTCAGAGTTCTCTCGCTTTCCTTCATAATCAGCTTGTAATTATCCTGTTTAATTGACATTCCTCTTAAATTAATCAATTTCTCACTTTCCATGCAGTATTGTTGATTGTTGGACAGTAAATTAATCATTTCAGTCCTGATTGCAGTGTTACAGGAAAGATGGAGACGAATGTGACTGTAGAGCATGTTAATGTAGCATTAGTACTACCTGTTAGGCATGTACAGGTGAGAGAATCAGCACAGCCTCCCTGCGGCACACGCCCTCCCTGCGGCACACGCCTTCCCTGCGGCACACGCCCTCCCTGCGGCACACGCCTTCCCTGCGGCACACGCCCTCCCTGCTGCACACGCCCTCTCTATGGCTCAAGCCCTCCCTGCGGCACACGCCCTCCCTGCGGCACACGCCCTCCCTGCGGCACACGCCCTCCCTGCTGCACACGCCCTCCCTGCGGCACACGCCCTCCCTGCAGCACACACTCTGCCTCAGGCACTCAGAGACATGGATGCCACTGCTCCCCCATGGATCGCACATCACCAGCCCCACGAGGGACCCTCACTGCCTGCGAACTCACAGCCCTGATGCATTCCACAGCAGGAGTCTCTCCCCCCCCCCCCCCCCCCTCTCTGCCTCACCTCTCACCCTCCACAAAAACTACACAACCCAGCATGCTGCGCTGGAACACAGTGAATTCCAGTGGCTCACTGCTGACTCACAAATCTGAACCAAGTGTCTCTTTGTAAAAAGCTGAGTGCTTTGATTTATTTAGATTACTCAATAAGAGCAATGAGAAGCAATTAGCTCAGCAATGGAAACGAGCGTTTGTCACAATAGAGTACACAAGGGGACACTCTGGACCCATCAGCACAGAGCCTCAGGATTCAGTCCCGGGACTGCTGGTGTCGAAAGGACCATCTAATGAGCTCCATAGTTACTGAACAGCGGGAGGGCAGTGAGACTCTGCAGCGCCCCCCACTGGGAGCAAATAACAGCACCGCTTTTCTCACGCTGAGTGATCAGATGGGACAGATTTCAATACAAATGATTTTGATTTCAGATTAATGGTCTTTTAAGGTGGAGAACTGCATTCTGCTAACAGCAGCTTTGAAGCTTTTAGCTACAAAAAAGCCAATTCATTATGCACTGCGTCGGAGAAATACTTACTGTCGACAGAGATGTAATGACCCTCAATTAATGAAACAGCAGCCTTTAATGCAGCAAACAATAAAACCCACATCCTGCTCTGTTTGTAATGCAGAATTTTAAAACAATCCATCACAGCCCGTATGTCTGCAGTGCTTAGCATGGGGCCGAGCAGAGACAGACCTCACAGGCCAGGCAATGAAGTGAGCTCCTCAGAACTGCAGACCTGCTGTTATTCTAACTGTGGGATTCTAACCGGAACAGGCACATGGTCCCCAGTTTGTCCTATTCAAAGACATCCCTGTATCTGTAATGTCATATACATTACAGCATTAACACACTGCTGAGGAACCTGACTCTCAAAAACGCACAGAGAAGGCTTGGGCCATCTGCAAAAATCTGGCCAAGGACCAGAAGGGGTGACCTGTAGTCATGAATAATAAAGTGATGCACAGTATGATGGGCTGTTAGAAATATTAACAGTAGAATATTAGTTCGATTCATACAAAAATGAAAGTAGAAATAGAAATCCTGCCGTCTGAGGGAGCCTGACCCAGAGCAGATTCTGAGGACAAACTGATCTCAGTACAGAGGGAGGACCTGTTTCTGCAGACTTTGAGGACACACTGATCTCAGTACAGAGGGAGGATCTGTTTCTACAGAACACTCATCCCAGTGTGACCTGCTACCCTACTGCTTGATAGCTCATGTCCTTTGTCCTTCAAATGTCCTACAATAATGCACTCATTAGTATTTAATCCTGTTTTACTGTTTAATCCTGGCGCTGTAACTGCAACATACTGCTAAAGCCTTCAGTTTTCCATTTTCACATTCAGACAAGGACAAAGAAGAGTAACTCACTCCTTTCATAACAGAGAGATAAAACAGTCGTTGTGTTTGTATTTTTCTGTAGTTACACATATTATCAATGTGAAAAAAGAAATGATAATAAATGGGAAAACATACTCAAGTAAATTACTTTTCTGAATGTATTAGAACTCAGTAGCTCAGTAATCACAGCAGTGAAATTTGCTTTTTATTGATTGATATTACAAACACCTGATAATGACAGAGGTCAGTAAACACAGCACAGTAGGAAATATTACACAGCTGACTGATCCATATTTCATGCCTTATTTATTTATTAAATTGATTAATGGGACATAAATCAAAGCTGCAGTTCTGTGAAGGTTCTGCAGTAGTTCAGCAGTGAACACAGAGTTTTAACGGGATGGACCTGGCCCCTTCAGTGTCAGGTTAGGGTTTAGGGGTAGGCCTGGATTTCAGCCATACAGAGACACTCTGGGGAGAGACGTGTCGGCCCGGTCTCTGCCTGCCAGGATTTCACCAGCATTTCCACCTGTGTTCTGTCCTCCGCAGGTAGCCAGATATCAGCAAGCCTGAACAGAGGATCAACCGAGGCATGTACACTCAGACACACACACACACGCACACACACACACACACGCACACTCATATGCACACACGCACGCACACACGCACGCACGCATGCACGCACGCACGCACACACGCACGCACGCACGCACGCACATACGCACGCACACACACACACGCACACACACACACACACACACACACACACACACACACACACACACACTCATATGCACACACGCGCACCTGCACGTGCACAAGCACACACAAGCCTTCTACAGAAAGCCGCTGCACCTGAGGATGGTATGAGAAATAAGCCATGAGGAGGCGTGGTCAGGGGCGTGACAGCTGTCTGGGCAGGAAAGGGGGGGAGCTACACACACAGCAAATGAATGGGAGCCTTCAGCTTCAGATTGATATCTCTATTTAAAACACCAGATTCTGCTGTTCCTCATGCTGAAGGCCTCAGTAACACCATGTAATCCTGCAGAGAGAGAATGTGGGATGAGGTTACCGCAGCTGTGAGGGCCGGGGGCCTGAGGACTGAGTGTGATTGGCTGTGAGCCAGCTGTGTGGCTTACTCCCGGCACTGAGGAATTCTGGGATTGCAGCGGTGTGAGGCAGAGGTGTGGCTTAAAGCAAGACGGCGCAGGCGGTCCCATCCGTGTGCAGCCCCACCGGAGGCCCCAGCAGCACCTGCGTTATCACCCATTAACAGGGGACTGGAGTTACCCCGTCACCTGGTCCCTCAGCTGCAGAGTGGAGACAATGGACCAGCAGCTCCCAGAAAAAGAAGGCTCTCTCCTTAAAGAAAAAGCCCAAAAAGCATCAGAAACCAGCACCCTGCTACAGTGTCTAAAAGCCTTACATTTAAAGCACAGATTCTTTACAAAAGCTCTGCTCCAGAAATACGCCTTCTCACGGTGTTCTGGCAGGATCCTAAAAGAGATCGCTTTGCTTTCCAAATCATTTCAGCAACAGATGCCACAGTGGAGCTGTGAATGTTTCTATTGGAAGTAATTGCAACACTAGTCCAGACCTTGAGAACCACTGCCCTGAAAAGCATATTCCCTCTGAGAGACAATATGTTCTCTCTGTTAAAGCCTTTCTGGCCTCAAATTGGAACAGTAAAGTCTATGACCTGTTTCCATGGAGATGAAAGAAATGTCTCCACCCAGTGAAGCATCAGCTAAGCATCGGCCATGTGCAGGGGGACCTCAGGCTGGCCTGTGCTGTGATTGGCGGGCTTCTAGCTTTCGAGCTGTATGTGTGGCAAATCACGCTCCTCCAGAAGGATCCAGTTTTCCCTCCTATGTCATTATGACTGTGAATACCAGTGATACCTCTGTTGAAATTTCTGTTTTAATGGGGGTTAAATTAGCTGAACAGGTGGTTCTCTAACTCTAACCCTCACAGGAGACAGAGGGCAGCCTTTCCTTTCTGCTCCTGATTCCTTTATGATGCTGTATGTCATTGCAGTTTATGGGTAAGGAAGGCAGTAGTATATTCCTCTCAGTTAATCACTTATTAACATGATCAGTATTCAACATTTTACACATCTCTGGAAACAGGGCTGTCTACAAAAAAACACGGTTGATTTCATATCACAGAAGAGGAATATCTGGGAGACTGAATAAGCACAACTCTGTGGTCAGTTTAAACTCTGGCAGAGGGCAGAGACGCCTCTTACAGCAGGTCAGTAACACCCTGCAGACACACACTGCCATCTGCAGCAGCTCTCAGCTCACACACACGCTTACCTTTCAACACAGTGTGCATGTACACATCAGAGCAGCATGCGACTGAATCAAATGAACGCACGCACACACATGCACACACACTAGCACTCACGCGTGTACGCTCGTAAGCTCGCACACTCACATATATACACACACATACGTGCACACATGCACACACACACACATGCCCACAAACAAGCACACACACTCTCACATGCACGCGCATGCACATACAGTACATATGCACACAAACAAGCATATGTACACACACGCACACACACACACACATATACATGCACACACACACGCAAACACACTCATACACACGCACGCTCACACACACGCACGCGCACACACACACATATATATACAGACACACTCTCTCACACACACACACTCACACTCTCTCTCTCTCTCACACACACACACACATGCACACGCACACACACACACACACACACACACACTCACACACACATATATACAGACACACTCTCTCACACACACTCTCTCACACACACATTCACACACACACACATATACTGTATACAGACACACTCTCTCACACACACTCACACACACTCTCTCACACACACACACACACACACACACACACACACACACACACTCTTGCAGTGTTGCATTGCCACATCTCCCTCTCTCCTTTCTTATTGAATCAGATAAGAGGAGCGTTCCCTCCTCCTCACACACAGGGCCATTCACCCTCACGCCTGCGGCTATTTACGGACCTCCTGCTGGATTTACACTGCCAGCACCACATCTAATAATGACTCACACACAAAACGAGTTCCAAACCTGCACCACTGGAACGGACGCTTATCATCAAAAGCGTGCGGAGGAAATCGACTGATTCACACAGGTTCCTCCTCCTGCAGCCAGAAACAGCCCGTTCCTTCAGCCTGTCCGTCAGCTTCCCCGATAAGGCAAACCTCTCACATCCCTCCTCCTCCTCCTCCTCCTCCTCCTCTTCCTTCACCTAACCTGACTTCACACGGATCTTCTGCATTGGTCTGACAGGGTGTGTGAACACTTCACCCTCCATTCTTATTTTCAGTGTGTGAACATCTGGATATTAATCATAGTTTAAATACTACATTAGCCAATGCATGCACAATTCCCAGACACCAACACAGCCATTTTTGTTATTTGGGAAACAAACAAAATCAGTCAACTCATAATTAGCTGGTACCCTTTCTCTAGAATTGTTCCAGTGCTTGAGTGAATGTGCCTGTCCGGACACAGGCAGTGTTCTGCATGAATTCATGGCACAGATAGGGAGGAGAGGCTGTCCTAGGTTCTGAACACATGGCCCAGGTCAGTGCTGATCACCACAGGCCATGTTGAGACTGATCCATTGGATTCACTAGCACTGAGTCCCGTAGGCACTGGAGTGACTATTTAAACCATATCCTTGCCAAGGGGTGACCTTTGCCCCCTTCCATGTAGGCGCAGCTGATAGCCTAAGGCTCTTCCCCCCAGCAGGCGGTGGCTGGAACACCAGCGGACCCCAGCAGAGCAGGTGAGCTGCTGCTCGATCATAAACAGAGGAAGAGAGAGCTGCCCTCACTGCCACGCCCAGCACAGCCACACCCCCTCCTGCCCTTAGTGATAACAGGATATGTACAGGTACGAGTGTGCCCTCGTTCATACGGGCATGTCCTGCCTCCTGCCCCTCTGGGAGGTGGAAACGGTAACCTGGGCTTGGTCTCATTTAGAAACATTAATGACTGCACGTGTGTGAGCATACTCATGTGCTCATGTTAGTGGGATGGTTACTAAATGTAATTAAGTAAAGTAAGACAGCCAGAAACGATCCATTAAAACAGTGCTGGTGGTTATTAATAGCTCATTTCTTAATGGGAGTGAGCTGATATATCTAACAGCACCACTGAACCCAACAGAAACACCAGCAGACTCAATTTCACATAGTGTGAGTGATTCACTTAGAGCTGATGGCAGAGCCAGACCCAGTGTGAGAGCAGCGCTTATGTAACGTGTAAAGCAGGCGATGTGAATAGTGCATGGAGTCTCTCAGGAGGGCAGGAACCCTGCTGCCATCCAAACCTCCACATGAGCCTCAGACTGAGAATAAACAGACCCAACACACACACATGCACATGCACATGCACATGCGCACACACACACATACACGCACATGCACACACACACATATACACACACGCACATGCGCATACACACACACACACACACACACACACGCACACACGCACACGCACACACACACACACGCACACACACACGCACACGCACACACACACACACACACGCGCACACACACACACACACACACACACGCACACACACACACACACGCGCGCACACACACGCACACACACACACACACACGCGCACACACACACACACACACACGCGCGCACACACACACACACACACACACACACACACACACACACACATATATATACACTTAAAACACTGTCTCTCCAGTCAGATACCTGTCACTTTCTGTGATAAGACAGGAGACAGCTGCCACCACCCCAGATTCTCATGAATAAATCAGATCTTAACCATGTCCTCAACAACCCCAGCCTCTTTGCTGAAGCCTCGCTGCCTTCGCCGGCCTGCATCTCAGACCAGCGCCAGCAGATGGGCTGCTACATGTTTGCTTGTTACATTTTCCCTGTCAAGGTGAGCTCAGGTGAGGAGAAGCTCTTCATTTCCCAGCCAAATGCATGCAGAAATCTCCTGTCTCACTTTACCTCTCTGAGCTGGACGCTCCCTTTAATAAATCTAATGGCAATGGGCCATCCCAGCCTATCCAAGGCCTTGGTCACCCCTAAATCACAGAGCACTTCACAGAAAATTATGGGATGGCAAAGTGTTCCAATTACATTCCAATTACATTTTAAAAAACTGGCCCAATAAATTAAATAAAATCAATAATGTTCTTCTGGTCCAGTTACAGTGAGGTGGAATAAAGACGTATATTCCCTGAAAGGGTCGATGTCATAATTGGACTCCTCTCCAGAGAGACCACACCCCATTGATTTTATGACTTTCCATTCATAATTATATCAACTAGGGTGACAAAGTACAAAACAGACGGTGGGGGGGGGGGGGCAGAGAGAGAGAGAGGGAGGGAGGGAGGGAGGGGAGAGAGAATGAGAGAGGGAGGGAGGGGAGAGAGAGTGAGAGAGGCAAAGAGAGAGAAGGAAAGGCAGAAAGAAAGAGAAAGTGGGGTAATCTGGGATAGGTGTTTTGTAGCATTATCAACTCAAGACTCCGACACGTCCTTATTGAGCACAATGTCTTCGGTAAAAGTCCAGCTGAATTTTTATCAAATCATCACACATCAGGTCATGTTTACACCCTGCACACCCTCATTGTTAAACATGTTAATCAAAATAAAACCCACATATTTGCTTGCTTCATAGATCAAAAAGCATTTGATTTCAACAGGCACAAAGGCTTATTCTACAAAGTTGTTGAAAGTGGTTTATGGCTCAGACTTATGATATATTCAAATTAATGAACACTGGAAACAAATGCAACATCAAAACTGGCAACAAAAGGACTGATTTCTCAGGGCTGTGGAGTGATACAGGGCTACAACTCTATATTAACATGGCCAATATTAAATGGCCAGCATGTTGGAGCGGTCATCAGTCCCTGGTCTCAATCTACATGACAAAGAAATTAAATTAAATTCCTGCTCTGTACAGATGACCTGATTTACTATTCAATCTGACCATAAAAGTCATGAAGTCATGTACTGCAGTGTCTTATGGACACATATCCTTGAAAATAAAGTACTCTATTGCTTCAGTTACTGCTTCCCAACCCCTGTAATTCCAGCCATATGTGCCTAGAAAGAAGTCGTTGATACCTTCTCCCTCCTGCGTGCTTTTGCTAGCTGAGGCTAAGTGTTCTATGGCATTCTATACCATGAAGCCCTCGTAAATGGATGGTGAGGTTCGCCGTGCTTTCAGTGTAGTTATATAATCTCTGTCTTGCACATTTTGTACGCCGCAATACACTGATCGAGATTACTATCATCACTTTTCTGTGATGCAAAATACTTCCATACCTTTGATTTAAGGTTTGCCGGCACATTAAAGAGCGAGTCGGATTCAGGCCCTCCAAGCTGGGGGAAGTGCGGGAGTGGCGGCTCACTCGCAGCACAGGTGCCGCCACTGCGCGCAGACGCAGCGCATCGCATTTCGCTTATTTTCCTGTGTATCGCAAAAAGGTTTTTACGTTTGCTTGAGGTGGGAAATATTTTTGTCGAGAAGGGCTTTTTTCGCTAATTGGGTGATGGAAACCCATTTGTCTTCAGAAAGCGTGACCTGGCGATTTAAGAATTGCTTCATGCATGAAAGTATCGATGAGGGCATTCATTTTCCTCCCTCGCGCACCCAGAAATACAGCTAATATAAACGGGCCATAGACTGGCAGGAGAGACTAATTATTATTTGTAAGAGGGTTATCAGCTCTTGAAGAAATCTCTGCATTTTCTCATGTGTTTTGCGTGTCCTATGCTTTCTTTTGGGTGATCGGAGATCGTATTTGCCAGGTTAAACCAATGCAGCCGTATCGGATGCCATTGTATCGGTTTCCGATGCAAATCTGTTAATCTTTACACCCTTACGTACAACACCCGCACCTGCAAGGCATACAGCACACACAAGCACACAGGAACATCCCTGACTGCCTCACATCAGCCGTCCTGACACGGCCGCGGGGCGCCGGAGACTCGGAGCTCCTGGGATCAGGAGACAGAGACAGAGACAGAGAAGGCCAAACCCGAGTGAGAAGTAAACAGCATAAGGACGTGGGCGGTGCAGCATCTGAATCAGTCAGAACGCTCACCCGGGCCACCTGGGAGGAGTCAGAGAGGCTCCACACCCGCAGAATCAGGTGTCACTCAGCCAGCCATTGAAAAACTGGAGCCAGTAGCTGAATGGTAGTTTAAAGGGTCATTGGGGGTTACAGTTTCTTATGATCTTTCATTCCCTCCTCTGTTGTGGTATATTCTGCTGAAATACACATGCATGATATGAATGTATTTATCCACAATGAAAAACAGGTTTCACTAAACCTCAGAGACGATGGACCTTTTAGCACACATGCACTAATTATTGGATAGTTTTGTAACCATGGGAACTACTGAGTCTGAAGCACATGCTTGGACAGAGTGGCTACATATTTGGAACTGAAAATGAACACATTGCTGTCCCATACACACACACACACACACACGCACACACGCGCATACACATACATATACACATACACACATATGTATGCACATATGAACACATAGGCATATACACATACTTTTACCTTACTGAAAAATTGTTTTTCATTTACTGTATGGATTTTAGAGTATTGTTTTCCAGAACAGCAGAAAGAAGGAAAGAAAAAGAGAAAAAGAAAGGCAGGAACGGTCAGAGGGAGGTTGTGCACCTTTGGTGCTCAGACCCCAAATTATGGCAATGATGACACCTGACTTCAGCTCACACAACAGGCAGAAATTACCGCTGAATAAAGAGAAAGTTTTCAATTAGCGCTCCCAATTAACGTTGTATGGTGGGCTGCAGACGAGAGACAAGCACACGTTTCTCTCACATCCTGCTCGGGGAGAGCAGCTCCTCCCTGCTGAGATTGAAGGTAATGTAATTAGTGTTTTCAGGTAATTTCCACAGCCTTATTGATTAGCCATTGTGATGAACATAATGGAGAAAATTGCACGTTTGGACTTTGACTATTAGCGCTGGCTGCTTTGATTAAATGAATCGCTTAACCCAACTTAATTTAAATGACACATTCCGACTCCAGCTGCTCTCTATCAAGGGAGTGGTGGGCAGTCAAAAGAGAAGGAAAAAGGAATGACTTTGAATCTTCTCATCCCCATGCTTTTGCAGAAACACAGTTTGCAATCAAATGCTCTCCCAGGGGACTTTATCAGTGAATCTCCCCCTGTTACTACATTAGCAGCGCTACAAACTCCAGGACAATTCTAGCAACAACTCCCACACAAACTATTTACAACTATTTCTGAGACATTAGCAGTTCACTCATTTCTACATGACTCTAGCAGTGAGATTGTTCATGTATCTGTCAGATCTGTCAGATGTAGTCTGATGCTCCTTCACCCCACTACCCCCTCACACACACAAACACACAAACACACACACACACACACACAGTAAACCCCTCAAACATACACTCACACGGTAAACCCTCACACACTGTAAACCCCTAACACATACACATACACACGGTAACCCCCCCCCCCCCTCTGTCTCTCTCTCACACACACACACACACACACACACACACACACACACACACACAGTAAACCCCTCTCTCTCTCTCTCTCTCTCTCACACACACACACACACACACACACACACACATGCATACACACAGTAAACCCCCCCCCCTCTCTCTCTCTCTCACACACACACACACACACACAGTAAACCCCTCACACACACACCCTGTAAACACCCTTAACACATACATACTGATCCTGACCCCCCACATGAATTGTGTGTGTGAGGTTGCTGTGTTTGACAGCATGCACCAGGGGCAGCTGAAGGAGAGTACACTCCTTGCCTTCAACCCAGGTTTTCTGCAGGGTGACATTAATTATAGTTCTCCATTATAAAACCGTAATGACACATCTTTCAAACGCCAACTTACAATGGCTCATTCTCTTAAAATCACAAATACATATTTCAAGTGGAAAGAAAATAACAGAAAAAATTATATACATTTCTGTCAAGAATGGTTTTATTAAAAATGACAGTAATCTTACTTTATAATCATCTCAAGAATGTAGTTACAGGCGACTAAAATTCCACCTTCCAGCGAGCTGCTTTTTTTCTGTCTTTTCCCCAGAATGTAATTCCCAGGCACAAAATAACAAGAATGTCTCTAATCACCAGACACGTTGGCTGAACACCTACACTGGCCAGTTTCCATAAATTCAGCCGAAAGAGCTGCTCACTGTGTGTTTAAGCCCATTAACGCCGGTATTATTGGACAGGTTAGCTTTGCACAGCTCAAATAGATATAGTACATTCACTGTCTGCTCAGCATATAACCGTGCCCAGAGCAATTAACCCCTCTTACATTTGTACATATTTACATTTGTACAATTTGTACAGCTCAGTATTTAATGGAGTGATTTAGGTGTGGTAACTTTTGTTTAACAATTATCCTCAGGGACACCTGTTGTGAGTGGCAGACTCTGATTGGCTAAACTGCGGTAATGGGACTTTGAGTAGCAGACTCTGATTGGCTGAATGATGGTAATGGCATTCAAATGATGAGTATCTGACAGTTTCTTTTAGACCTAAATGGGGGTGTAATTATAAATGTAAGGTATCTGTGGGTTTGCCTGAAAATAAGCGGCTGTGGCTTTTAGAATCAAGTAGCATCTTCTGTAAGCCTCCAGTTCAGCAGACGTTCATGTTTGTGAAACAGTGAAACAGACAACACTGTAAATAGTGTTGACATCAATGTTGTAAAGAATAAATGACTTACAAAATAAATACCTTTGTTCCACAAAAGATTCCACAGGGTTATCACAGGGGAAAATAGAAAGATGCATTGGGCCAGATTCAACATTCATGCATATGACCAGTTTTGTGTGAATGATGTGGAATGTGGAAGTTCATTCCACCATTGGGGGACAATGGCAAAGAAGGTTCTGGATAGTGATTTTGTGCTGCAATGTGACGGGACCACCAAACGCCATTTAGTAGCAGAGCATAGTGGTCAGGAGGGAACATAGGCTTGTGGTAGGGGGCGGCAGTGTAACATAGTGGTTAAGGAACAAGACTCGTGCCTGAAAAGTTGCCGGTTCGATTCCCTGCTGGGGCACTGCTGTTGTACACTTGGGCAAGGTCCTTAACCTACAATTGCCTGTACATATCCAGCTGTATAAATGGCTAACATTGTAAAAAAGTGTAACCTATGTAAGTTGCTCTGGATAAGAGCATCTGCTAAATGCCAATAATGTAATGTAGTAGTTGGTGCAGTACTGTTGTTGTGAATGCAAACATCAAGGCCTTGAAGGCAGCTTCAGGGAGCCAATGAAGCGAGACAGGTGTAATGTGAGCACTTTGGTTGGTTGACAACCCGACTTGCAGCCACATTCCATATGAACTGCAGAGGCTTAATGGTGCATGCAGGTGGGCCAGCCAAGAGAACTGCCAAGAAATTCATCAATTTGTCCTTAGTTAAAATTTTTTACATTAGCGAAAAAAAATGCTTCAGACCAGTCCTGCCACATACAAGCACACAAATTCAAGCCAGAGGACATTACAGTGTGTGCAGTAGGGTGGTATGGTGGTACAGAGCAGAGCTCGTAACCGAAAGGTTGCATGTTCGATTCAACGCTGGGGCAAAGTGCCTACCCCACAGTTGCCTCAGTAAGTATCCAGCTGTGTAAATGTATAAATCCAGCTACATAAAACTGTAATCTATGTAAGTCTCTCTGGATAAGAGCATCTGCTAAATGACAGCAATGTAATTATTTTCTTTTTTAAGAGTCTAATAAAAATATCAAATTTTTGTATAAACAAAATTACTTATAAACAAAAATACCCTTTTTCTGATACATACACACACACTATATATATAGTGACTAATCTAATCAGTAGGCTTATAATATAATTAACTTACTTGCCTTACCACTCACTTGTATTGCGAATCTGGCCTTAGTGTAGGTGACAGAGGTTATGTGCTGAAAGGTATTTGATTCTGTACCTATAAGCAAAGACTGAATTCAGAGGTCATCATGGTTGAGTCATCTTAAGGACATGAACTAAGATTAAAAAGTAAACCCACGCCATTTTTATTTGGGACTAAAAAAATCCCAGCAGAATAAATGAGGTAATCGCAGGTGAAGTACCCAGTGCAGAAGGTGAGGTGCCACGTTTCAGTGGAACGGCCTTCATCCGCGATGTGCGCAGCACTCTCCTGCTCCTCAGGGCAAACGTTTCAGTGGAACGGCCTTCATCCGCGATGTGCGCAGCACTCTCCCGCTCCTCAGGGCAAACGTTTCAGTGGCACGGCCTTCATCCGCTCCTCAGGGCAAACGTTTCAGTGACACGGCCTTCATCCGCGATGTGCGCAGCACTCTCCCGCTCCTCAGGGCAAACGTTTCAGTGGCACGGCCTTCATCCGCTCCTCAGGGCAAACGTTTCAGTGACACGGCCTTCATCCGCGATGTGCGCAGCACTCTCCCGCTCCTCAGGGACGGGGCCAGAGCATGCAGCAGGCTGCAGTTCACATTTCATAGAATTAACCAAGCGGCTTTGAGTCAAAGCATGAACTACATGTAGCTGAATACCTTTTACCCCAGGCTTGTATTTCTGAAGTCCCACTCCCACATACTTCCTATGTGTCAGATACAAATTTCATTCAGACAAGACAACATAAAGACAAACTTTTTTTTAAAATTTGCATTTAAAAAACAATTTAGGTACAGGTATATATGGGTTTAGTTATCTATTTTACATCCAGCTCTGTGAACATTGTTTATTGCTGTAAATCAGAGGAAATATCCTCCTATCCTTCCTTTTCTGCAGTGTCGGATTTACCTGCAACTTGGTACTCAGAATGTCCTTATATGGGATTGCCGGGTGTTTTCTTATGCTAATTACATGAATAAGCATCTAATTTAAGAACAGTTGGGATTCATCATTGTATGAATGAGGGTTTTGGCAAAATTTCCTTCGGATATGGGAATTTAAAGTATAATGGCCATTTTTAGAGGGGTAAAACTGTGAATGTGTCATTTAAGGAAAAATGCACTCTCCTTCCCCCACCTGCTGTCTCTCTGCAGATCAGAAAGCAGGTGGACATGGCCAGTCTGAGACAGACTCACAGTCTCCCCCGGACTCATCATCACTGTCGCTGATGCAAAAGCAGTTTCATGTTCCAGAAAAATCAGTCATGAGCTCTGAAAATAAATAACTCTTCCTCCCTCCTGTTCTGGAAAATAACTCTGTTATGCTCCAGGACATAAATAAATGTCATCTGTTGAAAATAGCTCTCCTGTTCTGGACAATAGAAACCTCTCAAGAATTTGCTTATGTTCTGGAAAATATCTGTCTCCATGTTCCTTAGCTAATCTCTTATTCCTTCTTTCAGTTTTCTGCAAAAGGCGATTCCTGTTTTACGCAAACACACTATTGTCAGAGCTCAGGCAGGGACTCAGGCGCAGACAGCAGAATAGGGTGCACAAAGTGTGTAGTTTATTAAGCCAACACGGGAATCCAAAAACGTAGTCAAAACAGGCGAAGTCAGAAAACACAGCTAACAATACCAAAAAAACGGATCCAAAAACACGGTCAAGAAAACAAGCAAGAGATCAGTAAACCAGCAGGCAGAACAGGAAAAATGGCTTGTGGCGACACAGACGAACTGAGACAAACTAGCAACAAGACATGAAACAAACGGGGAATATATAGGGCAAGGCTGATGACAAGATGGGGTTCAGGTGTGCAGGTAGGCGGGTGGAGCCAGTCAGGAGACCAGGTGGGCGGAGCCAGTTCAGAGGCAGAGGAGGAAGTGTGCGTGTAAGAGGTGGTGTACGAGGAGGAGGAAGAGGAGGAGGACGAGGAAGAGTAAGACCAAGACCTAGAACAGTAATTTCAGATGAAATTCGAGCAGCTGTGATAGACCATGTTCTCGTTCATGGAATGACAATGAGGGAAGCAGGACAAAGAGTACAACCCAACCCAATCTCTGCAGACTACTCTGTGGCCACCAGAATCGGGAGATTCAGAGAAGAGAACAGGTAATTGTTTTTATTTTGGTCATTGAAAGTTTACTGTATACAGATGTTTCAGTACATCACTTTGCCAGTATAAAGGAGACCAGGGGGAGGCCATCACTGTTTTTACTGCATGTATATTTTTGTAACTGCACCCTCCCTTTTTGTAGAATTGCAAGACTGCCACGTGAGGGTGGAAGGACTCCTATGTTCTCCCAACAGCAAGAGGCTTTGAAGGAATCAACAGTGTCAGCCTTTCCACCATCGACTGTGTCCTCCAACACAACAGGGTTCGAATGAAGCAAGTGTACAGAGTACCCTTTGAGCGAAACTCAAAGGGTCAAAGATCAACGATGTCAGTGTGTGCAAGTAAGTGTACGTTCAAACAGACACATTCAGTGCTGACTGTTTACAGTACAATACTATACTGCATACTACTTTCAAGCTGCACTATATTGTAATGTATGTAAATCAGGAGTGCATACGCTCTATAGCATAGGTCTGTCTTTCTGTAGCACTTACAAAACTATATCTATTTTTATGTATAGAGAGTGTTTGAATTGGATTCCATGGAAAGATCCCATGAATACATTTTTGTGGATGAAGCTGGGTTCAATCTGACGGAGAGGAGAAGGAGAGGCCGGAACATAACTGGCCAATGGGCCGTTGTTGAAGTCCCTGGCCAGCGTGGTGGCAATGTGACACTTTGTGCAGCTGTAAGTAATTGTGGGGATTCTCCACCATCATGCCACCTTGGGTCCATATAACACCCAACATCTTCTTACATTTCTGGGTGGTCTTCAGGAGGTCTTGTTTGGACGTGAGCAGCAGGATCATGAGCAGGCAGAGCATCCTGTCTATGTCGTAGTTTGGGACATCAGTTTTCACCGCAGTGTCCTGATACGGGAGTGGTTCAACATCAACCAGCGATTCATAAATGTTTGCCTTCCACCATACTCCCATTTCCTTAACCCAAAAGAATTTTTCTCTGCATGGCGGTGGAAGGTATATGACCAAAAACCCTATACCACAGAACACCTTCTACAGGCATGGAATTGGCCTGTGGTGACATAGGCGTGGAGTCTTGCCAAGGCTGGACCCGGCACACCAGAAGGTTTTTCCCCCGTTGCCTGGCTAGGGAGAACATTGCCTGTGATATAGATGAAGTCCTCTGGCCTGACCCAGCACAAAGACGTGATGCTGAGGCCGAATGAATCAGTTGTTGACTTTGATTTTGCAGTTACATTTACAGTGTACTGTAATGTGCTTTTCATTTACATTTTGTCTTTGGCCTTTTGCAGTATTGTATTTTTACTGTATGCAAGTGTTGAATCCACAGACATTCAATACTGTATTGCTTGCAGTACTTACATTATGCAATCTCTAAACTGTGTTACTGAGTTGTGAATATTTTTTTCTAAAACACAAAATACGTTTATTGTCTTATAAACAAACATTTTTTCTGGAGCTACATGCCCTGAACACTGTGTTTTACATTTTTTTGATGTAGCGTGTAATGAACGCTCAGTAGTGTGTTTATTTTGACTGGCTTTGTGTATGATCTGAAAACATTGTTTGATTTTGCAAGAAGAGTCAGGGGTTTTGTGAAAGTAGTTGGATTGGATTTTGGATTGAAAATTGGATTGGATTTTGTGATTACAGTTTTGAGAAAAGGGTGGAACGTTTCAAGAATTGTATCTTAGCAATTGTGAAAAACTGTAATAGGATAACATTTCCATCTTTCAGCTTCATTTCAGGTAAAAAGGCTCTCCCAGTAACCAGCACAGCATCTGTCACCTGGTCTTTCACCCGGGATCACTGTTAGCTGAGAGGAAGAAGCTGGTGAAGGAGAGGAGAGGTGGGAAAGAGAAAGAAAGGACAGAGAGAGAGAGGACAAGAGGCTCTCTCCACAGAGTCACACTGAATCAGTGAACCTCACAATCAATCTTTTATTTCATAAACAATTGCACGGAATATTATGAGGGGAGGACTTAACAGCGATAAAATAAATACATGTTTGAATTAAATGGAATTAAATTAAACTGTCTTGTATGATTAATTAATTCAGAATATAATAATGTTAAAATTAATTAAATTAAACTATGGCAATGAAGTAAAAATAGAAAAAATAACCTACCGGGTTTCTGCAAGTCTCATTGATATTCAGTTTGAGTCTCCTTGTAATTCATTGGCAGCCCCTCATTGGCTGAACAGACCAAGGCAAGATCAAGCGAATGCCAGTCTCTGGGATCGTGTTTGGGTGGGCTGGGCATTTAATTGACAGATTTGCACATATTAACTCAAATGAATCAAAGATGATTCAAATTTAATTGCAAGGTAACTTGATAGATGACAACTATTAACTAAATATATTTTTGTTACTTCCACCACCAAAAGATTGTAAAAATGTGTTCACATTGCAAAACAAATGTCAGTGCATCAGGACACAAACAGAAGCACACAGACAGAATATCTCACAATAAAGAAGTGAAAACAGAAATTCAAAGAAGGATACAATCATAGACTCAATGCCTGAAATTGAAAAAGGTTGATAACTGAAACACATCATTACCTTCGCAGCTGTACTTCTCTGTGACTCTCTCCTGCCTGAGAGCTGAGAGACGCAGGGCGGGGCATGACCAGCAGGGGGCAGTATCACCACTCACAACAGGACAGAAGTACAGTGATGGGGACATTGTGCTGGAGGAGACGCTGTCTCTCAGATGAGGTTCTGAATCTCTGTATTCATTAAAGCCCCATGGCACCTCTCACAAAGAACAGAGGTTCCCAGCCAGGTCCTTTCAGCCTGGCCCTTTCTTAATCCCCCACTGTAACCGGCTGAATAACTCCGTCCCTCTCCGTCTCAGCTGGTGTGGGGTGAGCGTTCTACAAAAGGCCTGCCCGGCATCACACAGGTGGCTGCTACCCATTAGTGGGGGTACCGGTGGGACAAGCCCCCCAACACCCTTAACTGTAAAGCGCTCCGATATCCTTGAAAGGTCTTATACAAATGCAGTATTATTATTATTAATTATTATTAGTAGTAGTATTATCAGAGACTGGATTCCTTGTGAGCCTGTGACACAGGTGCAGTTGTTTTCAGCCTATTTTAAATTTCAGTGTCAGTGTGTGCCCCCCCTCCCACCAGCCTCATACAACCCCCCCCCCCCCACTGGGAGGGAATTAAAATCTGTTCACCTGCCAGAATCCTGGGAAGAGTGGGCACACAAACTCATTTTAATAATGTCATTGTTGTTATTCTTACTGTTTGTTTGTTAACTAAATTAGCTCTGGCAACACAATGTGTTCATTGCTGTGCTAATAAAGCTATATTTTGGTGTGAATTTTATTTCAGAGAGGAGAAAGACAGAGAGATTGAGAAAGTGAGAGAGAGAAGGATGAGGGGAGAGACAGAGAGGTGGGAGAGAGAGCAGAGTTCTAGCAGCTAGTCCTGATGCTCTCTGTGCAACTGTAACCTCCAACCACAAAAATCCTTAGAGTGGGTCCATTTTAAATACAAACTGTTAGAGTCACTTGGGTAGAATTCAGAAAGAATGGACAGAACCAGAAATTATGGAAGTTTTCCTGGGAGCAGAACCCAAAAACAAAATTAATTTGCAGTTACTGAACAAAAATTTTCCTGTACTGTCAAGCACAATGAGAGAAATGCAGCCACATAAGGAAAACTTGTTTACTCAAATTACCACATTTTACCCAAATTTGAGAACTGAAAGACTGCCTATTCTCCTGTTGCTGTGATGAGGACCCTGTACCTTTTGGTTGAGACGTTAGAGATTCTGACTCTTTCTGGTCATCAAAGCTCCATGGTACCTCTCACAAAGAGCAGAGGGGTTCCCTGGGGCTCTGGCTATATTCCCAGTCAGACTCTTTCAATCTGGCCTTCTAATAATCTCTTAATGTCACTAGCTAAATAACTCCCTCCCTCTCCACCTCCGCTGATGTGCGGTGAGTATTTTGGCACAAAATGGCAGCCATGCATCACCCCCCCCCCCCCCCCCCCCCCACCTTCACTGTAAAGTGCTTTGAGAACCTTGACAGGGTGAAAGATGCTATATAAATGTAATCTATTATCTTATTATCACTGAAGTCTTCTCTGTGATTCCTCCTTAAGAAGGACAAGAAAACACCCTGAAATTTAGACAGCACAAACCTGCAGGGAATAAAAGGAAATGGCTGTTTGCCAGCAGCATCAAAAAGAGCATTTCTTACAGCCAGCAGTGCTCAGAAACAGATGGAGCCGTCCGTCTCCAGAAGAACTTCTGTCTTCATCGTTCGCTTGCAAGACGTGCTGCCACTTCCAGCTGTATGGCTTAGCATGAATCACCTTGCTCTTCATCTCCCTCTGTGGGAGAGACTTTAGTGAGGTGTATTCTCAAAACAGTGTGTGTGTGTGTGTGTGTGTGTGTGTGTGTGTGCGTGTAAAAGAGACTGAATTCACATGCATGAAGACACCATTGAGGAAAGGGCTTTAGCTTAAGCTTTAACATTTGTTCAGAGGCGTGGCTTACATTGTCAGGTTTACATTGTCTTCAGGTTTTTGATTTCTGTGTTGGACCATGTTTGTTAAAATGAATTCAAGAAAAAATATTACCTCAGCTATAGCTAGATAATTATCAATAAAATGCACATCTCCATCTCTGTCTCACACTGCTCTGCCTGCCTCCCTCTCAGGCAGACACTCCTGCACTCTGTTAGGGAAAGAGAGCAGTCAGCATGCAATGACTCACACTGACAGAAAGTGCAGCAAAATTACAGTGAAGAAACTGCTCTCCGTGCAGAGGATTATGGGAGATGCTGTCACACACAGCAGTGCTGTCAGGCTGCACTGATAGGCCTGCAGCTGCCCATTACAGCACCTCCACACTCCAAACACCACGGAAACAAAACAATAAGCCTTTGGGACTTTTATGATGGAAAAATTATCAATAAAACTTTGGTTTTTCTTTCATAAAAATAAATGATTCATTGTTATTCCTGACCCAAACTTGGAATTCTAATGGCGATGCACTTGTGTACTTCACCAAATTAATGAATACAAAAAAGCAGATGCAGAAGCTGTCTTCCATAACAGGCCCACCCGGGTAATGAGCTGAGCAGGCTGGTGCCTGTGTGCGCACATCCTGCTGACCTCTGTGTGACCCCTGACATACCGCACCCCACAGAAACACGCCCGTAACGAGAGCGACCAGGCAAGCCGCGACAGCTCACACGTCCTCCTGGGAAATTTAACTTCCTGACTGAACTGCGGACAAGCCTTCACACTCCAACAGCTGGACACTAATGAGGGACAATCACAGGGGACAGAGGCGAGAGGGGAGGTCTCACACCAGACTCATGGCTTCATGGGCCTTAACCGCCATCCCAGAGCCTTCCCTAATGCAGGGAACACAGAGACACCATAACGTTACACTCACAATACCTGCAAAATTAAAAAAGGATAATGATAATCCACAACTCCATCTGAAATCCCAGAGGGATTTGAGTAATTAGTCGCTTGTTTCACAATCAAAAGGATGTGAGTTTGTAGCCCTGCTCAGTCTTCCTGCATCCGATGGAGCTCCTCACTCTCCTGTCCTCAGGTTAATTAGCTGCCTTAATTATTCCAGTCAGCCTCAGCGTCTGCTGTGTGGCCGTGGCTGCCGTGGATTTGGACAGAGACAGAGTTGCTCTCTATTCTCCGTGTGTGGGAAAGGGAATATTTTTAATTTAGAAACTGAGCTGAAGAAATATGTTTTCAGGGAATAATATAGCACGGTCAGCACAACAACACATGCTCAATAAACTGCAATTCTTCTTCTGAATTGCAAGAACACTTCATTTCTAAAAATATCATGAGGGATTTTTTTAACACGCGGTAACATTTCAAATGCTCCTGGTGGGCGGGCAGACCCAGACACCTGGAATTTAAAAGCATTACCTC
Organism: Megalops cyprinoides; assembly: GCF_013368585.1. Taxonomy (NCBI): domain Eukaryota; kingdom Metazoa; phylum Chordata; class Actinopteri; order Elopiformes; family Megalopidae; genus Megalops; species Megalops cyprinoides. The sequence continues at coordinate 425,888 of NC_050595.1, forward strand.
AACTCTGCATGTACCCTTGAGACTTTGAAACAAACATTTTCGATGACAAAAATCACTGTCATACTGAATATAAAACATTTTAAATCAGTGGGGTGCATTCATGCAAAGCAGTTTAAGTAAATGCAGTTGATGTCTTTTTTTCAAGGTGGTTGCGCATACATTACTCAGACACAGAGTCTTTTGTGCCATCAGCTGTTATCAGTTTTGCTAAAGATGAGGTTAGGCATGGGGGGGCACAGCGAGGGGGAATTCAAACTGAAAAAATGAAGTAAAAAGAATCAGTTGGACGGCGGTGCATTCAGCATCAGCACACCAGCTGTGCTGTGCCTCTCATCCTCCAAAGGGTTTTCTTTAGAGCAGCATCATGTTGAGTGCTCTCACAAAGTTATCCATAAAATTATAAGATTGTCATTTCATTCTTATTTGTACATCTAAAAGCCTTTCATTTTCAGCCACGGTGTGACCGAAAACCCAAAGCTTACAATGGTGAGGATGATCATGTTTCAGACTTCAGTGAAGAAAAGTGGGGCAGCAGGGAATGTCATGGGATAAGACACAGACCGATTGAGCAGAACAATGAATAGAATTATTACCTGCAAAGCCAGCCAAGTCAGAAATGTGTAGGACATCCTGACTCACTTCTACAAGAAAATGTAAAGACATTTGTGATGTTAAGTCACTTTGGGTTCTGTGTATTTAAGATAAAATGCTATCAGGGTGAGTATGCAGCTGGGCAGGTCATTATGGATCTGCATCTACAGAATGTGATACAATGACGCAGTGGTAAGAAGCAGCAGTGTGGTGTAGTGGTAAGTAGCAGTAGTGTGGTGTAGCGGTAAGGAGCAGGAGCAGCAGTGTGGTGTAGCGGTAAAGAGCAACAGTGTGGTGTAGCTGTAAGGAGCAGGAGCAGCAGTGTGGTGTAACGGTAAGGAGCAGCAGTGTGGTGTAGTGGTAAAGAGCAACAGTGTGGTGTAGCTGTAAGGAGCAGCAGTGTGGTGTAGCAGTAAGGAGCAGCAGTGTGGTGTAGCAGTAAGGAGCAGCAGTGTGGTGTAGTGGTAAAGAGCAACAGTGTGGTGTAGCTGTAAGGAGCAGCAGTGTGGTGTAGCGGTAAGGAGCAGCAGTGTGGTGTAGCGGTAAGGAGCAGCAGTGTGGTGTAGCGGTAAGGAGCAGGAGCAGCAGTGTGGTGTAGCAGTAAGGAGCAGCAGTGTGGTGTAGCGGTAAGGAGCAGGAGCAGCAGTGTGGTGTAGCGGTAAAGAGCAACAGTGTGGTGTAACAGTAAGGAGCAGGAGCAGCAGTGTGGTGTAGCAGTAAGGAGCAGCAGTGTGGTGTAGTGGTAAAGAGCAACAGTGTGGTGTAGCTGTAAGGAGCAGCAGTGTGGTGTAGTGGTAAAGAGCAACAGTGTGGTGTAACAGTAAGGAGCAGGAGCAGCAGTGTGGTGTAGCAGTAAGGAGCAGCAGTGTGGTGTAGTGGTAAAGAGCAACAGTGTGGTGTAGCTGTAAGGAGCAGCAGTGTGGTGTAGTGGTAAAGAGCAACAGTGTGGTGTAGCGGTAAGGAGCAGCAGTGTGGTGTAGCGGTAAGGAGCAGGAGCAGCAGTGTGGTGTAGCGGTAAGGAGCAGCAGTGTGGTGTAGCGGTAAGGAGCAGCAGTGTGGTGTAGCGGTAAGGAGCAGGAGCAGCAGTTTGGTGTAGCGGTAAGGAGCAGCAGTGTTATCAATCATTGTGTTGCTTCATACCAAGCATACCATCAACACAAGGAGCAGGAGCAAAATAAGATGTTTCCATCCTGTTTCTCTTTCCCCAGACCCAGACGTGCTACAAGACCATCCCTGAATTTTTTCTAAACAGTCAAATAACGAATGTGCGTGGGGAGGCAGTATCTCCTTTGGACAAGATAACCAAGATGGGGAAAATTTAATAAAGCCAATCTGGGCGTGATGAATGACGTTATGTTTAATCATAAATGTTTAGATCTGTGATATGTTTAGTTTACATCAGCATTTATTACAGTGGACAGTAGCATGCGCAGTGAGCAGGGTCTTTATTATTTTTTCAGGAATAGCGATATGATCCCAAAGATTTGTGTCCCAAAGCTAGACACCAGTGTTAATAAATGCCTGAATCATTTCTGGGGCCAGACAGTGTGCAAATAGTATGCAAATATAAAAGATGATTTTATATTTATGTTTTACCTACATATATGATGTAAAACTTTCCCAGCATGCAACAGCATGGTATTTAGCAGCTTAGTTATAACAACATCTATGACATGTTGAATTTTGCATACGGTGGGTAGATGGCTAACAAAAGCAGAAAAAATGGAGGTTCCAGGATGTAACCCTGTGGTACACCCAATTCAAGTACCAGCATGATGCATTTCTGTGGCTAAAATGAGCTCAAACCAACTGGTTGTAACAAAGGAGAGGCTTTGTATGGCTAGTTTCCTGAAACTGGTAAAGGAGTCAAGGTTCAAAACAGGGTGGTGTTTCTGTATAAGAAGTGTGTATGAATCCAAATTTAGGTACTGAAACGTGGGAAAAAATTAACTTTTCAAAATTATTGCAGCTACAGAAAAACCTGATATCAGTGCATTGCTCAGGGGTGGTAAAGATGGCCTTGTCTGTAATAGGAGGCTGCTCTGTCCCTGAAAAATTTCCAGTTCTATTAGCCACTGATGCAGAGTACAGAGACAACTAAACATCTCATTACCTCATCTGTAGACGGGCAGTGAGTCAGACAAAATAATCTTCCTGTTTTCAGCTATAAGGACATTGCAGGATGAACTAAAATGCTCCTTCTGGACGTCAGATTATGTCTAATGTTGTTTGTAACAGCACAGGTGATTGCTGTATCATCTGTATTACGTTTAGGCAGCAGAGAGGGTGCTTGTTAAGCTCTATCAGATGCTCCAGCCCCAGTAACACAAAGATGAACATGTGTCTTATTAGCAGGACCCAACACAAAATACAGTACTTGTGTCACATCACAGAGTCACTGACCAATACAAAGTCATTACCAACAGGGTGCTCAGGTGAGAATAGGATATTCAGAGATACATATCTGTTAGAAAGAGAGGGATATAACTGTTAAACAGAGACATACCTGAAGACAGGCATCTCAGGAGGTAGGGGGTCAACTGGGGTGACCTTGGGTCTCCTTGGGTAGGCCTTACCCATTCAGAAAAGTTTTCTCTTTTCGACCAGTCTGAGTTGTATGTTGTAAATCATTTTTTCTTTGACACTGGTGGCTCGTCCGAATTTTGTTCCTCGTCTGTCTCTCCCCCCCATTTCACAAAAATGAAAAATTAAATAGAAAGTTAAAAATAATAATAACAACGTTACCTCTAGTTAGCAACTGAACTCACGGTGGGGTCATGGATGTGGATGCGTGTGACCGACAGCCCGGGCAGTTGCTAGGCAATAAGGTAAGCTTTCGTATTTCCGCTACCAATCAAATAAAAGTATAGGCATGGCCAATCATTGCTGTGTTTTACCAGTTTTTTCCCATTTACGGGCACAGGATTGAATGTATAAACATAACCAGGAAGAAAACAGAATACCAGTAGAAGGCAACCAAGTGAGGTTTTATTTGAAACTATGAAATTTAGTTTAGTAAATAAACTAATTCGTGTCTCGGGAAAGATTATTAATTTTCCGGGACAGTCGCTCAAAAAAAGGACAATCCCGGCAAAACCAGGACAGGTGGCAACCCTATCCAGAGGACAGGAAGGAACACAGCCCAGAGGACAAACAGCAAAGTCACCACAGATGCCTGGGAATTTTGGGTGTCATGTGTCATTCTGCTCCATCTCCAGCAGTGCACTTGTTGGAGTGATATCAGGGAAAGATTAATGACTCCAGTTGATTCATCAAAGCCTAATGTTGTAATTCACGGCAGATTTATGAGTAATGAGCTTTGAATACAACCCCACCCCTTTACTCTTTCACTCTCTCTCCCTATCTTCTCTGCTATTGGGGGAAATGAGTGAGTGGAGAGGCAGCTTCAGTCATCCTGCTCGTTACAGCCCCCTGTTTTCTCTGTGCTCTGGGTTTCTCCACAGTGCTGTAGTGATGTTGCTCGATAGCGCTGCACGGACGTGCGCTGCTGTGTGGAAAGCATGCGCTGCTGTGTGGAAAGCATGCGCTGCTGTGTGGAAAGCATGCGCTGCTGTGTGGAAAGCATGCGCTGTGTGGAAAGCATGCGCTGCTGTGTGGAAAGCATGCGCTGTGTGGAAAGCATGCGCTTTGTGGAAAGCATGCGCTGCTGTGTGGAAAGCATGCGCTTTGTGGAAAGCATGCGCTGCTGTGTGGAAAGCATGCGCTGTGTGGAAAGCATGCGCTTTGTGGAAAGCATGCGCTTTGTGGAAAGCATGCGCTGCTGTGTGGAAAGCATGCGCTTTGTGGAAAACATGCGCTTTGTGGAAAGCATGCGCTTTGTGGAAAGCATGCGCTGCTGTGTGGAAAGCATGCGCTTTGTGGAAAGCATGCGCTTTGTGGAAAGCATGCGCTGCTGTGTGGAAAGCATGCGCTTTGTGGAAAGCATGTGCTTTGTGGAAAGCATGCGCTTTGTGGAAAGCATGTGCTTTGTGGAAAGCATGCGCTTTGTGGAAAGCATGCGCTGCTGTGTGGAAAGCATGCGCTTTGTGGAAAGCATGCGCTTTGTGGAAAGCATGCGCTTTGTGGAAAGCATGCGCTGCTGTGTGGAAAGCATGCGCTTTGTGGAAAGCATGCGCTGCTGTGTGGAAAGCATGCGCTTTGTGGAAAACATGCGCTTTGTGGAAAGCATGCGCTTTGTGGAAAGCATGCGCTGCTGTGTGGAAAGCATGCGCTTTGTGGAAAGCATGCGCTTTGTGGAAAGCATGCGCTTTGTGGAAAGCATGTGCTTTGTGGAAAATATGCGCTTTGTGGAAAAAGCTGAGAATATGAAGGTGTGCAGTTCTGCTCAATACCCGTGGTTGAGTTCTTTCTTCAGCTGTGTCACTTCCCACCTGAGAAACGCTCTCATTTATCAGCCAGCTATGACACACAGACGTCCCGCACAGCCGCGACTGCAGGGGACGGGCGTAGCAAAGCAGCCTCACAGACCGGCCTTATAAAACTCTCACCCACGTATGACCACAGGTGTGAGGGGCTACCAGCTTCAATTACATTATGGCAAAAGTGATTAGACCATTTATGTTTAATATAAAGGGGTGAGGGGTTAGATGGGGCACCAAATAAGCATTGCATACTTTTATAAATGGGCTTTATGGGTAAGTGGTCACTCTGAGTTTTCGAGGGCGTAGAGGTGAGCATTACACAGATCATGAGTTAGGGGCTCATCTCTGCACTCTACCACTTGATACTGGGCATGCTCAAAAGCTCTCTGTGCTGCCAAAAGGCCTGTAATGTATTCATGTCTGAGTGAAACATCCAATGCTCAATTTGTCAAATGTCTAAAGCCACATAATTAAGTGCTCTGAAAGGGCATGAAGGTAGAAAGAGCTGTGAAAGACGGAGGCCAGGGACCTGCGAGAGGCAGTAATGGCCTCGGCGCATGAATAATCACCACAAGGGCGTTGTTTGTGAGCTCATTTGCTAAATTAAACATGTGAATGTAGGATCTGATTTTTTTTCTGATGCAAATCAGATATATTCCACAAGGCTGGGTTAACTGTTTCCTGTCCACAGCGGTTACTCCTGACAGCACTGAGTCAGTACGCATCCTGTGAAAGGCAAGAGCATGTTGGGAGAGTTTTCTACCCCTCACCCTTCGATGTTGGCAGTGCAGCATAGTGGTTAAGGAGCAGGACTCCTGACTGAAAGGCTGCCGGTTCGATTCCCCACTGGAACACTGCCAATATACCCTTGGGCAGGTACTTAACCCACAATTACCTCAGTAAAATATCCAGCTGTATAAATGGATAGCATTGTAAGTTGCTCTGGATAAGAGAGTCTGCTAAATGCCAATAATGTAATGTAACGTTTTCATAAGTCTCGTTTAGTAAGTGAAATAAAAATCTGTCAGTTATGTGAATGTTTGTAGCAGTGGAATGAAGATTTGAGCGGAGCCACACTAAGACGAGCTGGGATTTCACCTCATCATTCATTAAGAGAGAGATGATGGATTTGGGAGGTTGAGAGGAAGATGGCTGAGAGGAAGATCTTTCACAGCGCAGGAATGAGGGGGCTGTGGCGCTGAACAGCAGTGTGGGGGGGGGGGGGGGGCGCCATCAGCGGGCTGTTCCTCTGCGTTTCAATCACAGAAACCTGCTTTGTTAGAAATCCGATACCCGCTTTGTTTGATTTAATTACAGAATTTCTGAGGAATAGAGTTCTGGTCTGGCGCTTGACAAACTTCCCTCTAATTGAATTTCATGACAGGAGTCTTCAGGCTGCGGAGGCTGATCCGTCCTTTGGACAGGAGTGATAGAACAGTATTTACTTACCCTAACAGCCCCTTCTCATAACATGGACAAGCAGGTTATTCTCATACAGCAGTATGGGGGGGTGCACCCCATCTTACACCCCACCCCTCAACCCCCCCACACTTATCTGCTTTCACCATGCTGAAGGAGATCGTCTTTTTTCTTCACCAGCAATCATTTTTTCCACATGGTCTTCAATCTGAGAAATAACCAAACCCCTCCCCTTGTAGTTTTAGCCCCAGACAGGCTGACTAAGCCCCGCCTCTCTTATCTTCAGCAGTGACTTCAAGAACTATGTTACAAGTATTACATTATTTTACCATTAAAATGTGGGTGTGGTCTGCACTGAGGAAACCATAATCGCACACAATCATACACAATTACACAAAATCCCACACAATCGCAAACAATTGCACATAATCGCACAAAATCACACAAGCACACACAAACACACACAATCACACAAGCATGCACAATCGCACAAGATCACACAAGCATACACACAAGCATACACACACACAATCACACACAATTGCACCCAAGCACACACAATTGCACACAATCACACACGATCACACACAAAAAGAGCAGTGAAATGACTGGCAGGAGGGTGCTGACCTTGGTGACGTTTTCATTTCCCTGGGAATAGAGGAAACTCCGATCAGAGGGAGGAATAAACTTCAGGGTTTACAGAAGCTGTGTTTCTTCATTCAGTCATGACAGCCGGTTCTTGCTCTCACCACTTCCAGGTAGCACTGATGACACATGAACAGATGGTTCTGACAGATGACGGAAACTCATCAATTACTGGCATTAAGTGGCAGCCACTGACTTGTGTTTCCGATGCTGCGGACAGTTTCGGCTGCTAAGCTCAAAGAGACTGTAGCAGTGTTTCATCATTACTATTTTCATTCAATGTTATGAATTATTTTCCATATTTGGCAGAGGTGTGCCCTTGTCCAGTAACACCTACTTAGTGCACCCCCCCCCCCCTCGTTTCCACAGCAGCCAGCGGGGGGAGCCGGGGGGAGGAAGCCGGAAACAAGTTTTGTTTTTTTTTTCTCTTCACTCTGTGAAGCCATTCAGATACAGGCTCAGGTACCAGCAGGATCTGAGGAAATGTGAGGGATGGCATTTCTGAGAGGAACCAGAACTATCTGGTCTTTTCACTGCTTACTAAGAGGCATAGAAGCATCAGCAGCTCTGTCAGGAGGTGGGGGTGAGCACAGTTACACCCATGAAAAGACAGAAAACATATTCCTGGGCTTTGATTTGTTCATTTTATTTTATTTTATTCTTTTTTCTGCACAGCGAGAGGGCATGCTGCAACATGAGTGCCTATGATGGGAGACATTAAAAACCCCAGCAGGGCCAGACAGCAGGGAGAGGAGCAAAGATGAAACACATCTCCCACATGCTTTCTGCAGGAAACATGTACCTCACACTCATTACCCCAAGACGCTTTCAACAGCTGCGGAATCATTCCTTCTCTCCCCCTTTCTCCCCCTCTCTCTCTCCCTCTCCCTCCCTCTCTACCCCTCTCTCCTTCTCTCTTCCCCTCTCTCTCCCTCCCTCTCTCTCTCCCCCTCTCTACCTCTCTCTCTGTCTCCCTCTCTCTCCCCCTCTCTCCTTCTCTCCCCCTTTTTCCCCCTCTCTCACTCCCCCTCTCCCTCCCTCTCTCCCCCTCTCTACCTCTCTCTCTGTCTCCCTCTCTCTCCCCCTTCACACATTTTTTAAATTCTCTGATTTGTGAAATGATTTAAACTGAAAACAAGTGGGACTTGCACATGGTTAAGTAATCCTCTGAGTGACAGCCCAGCAGGGGAATGCAGGCCGGGTTTCAGGGTATTATGCAATCCAGATCCCTTTGCAGCTCTGCAGATCCTTGGATCTAAAAATCATACGGACGGCTCGTCTCTTTCAGAGTTCCCATTTCAGCCAGTCCACACTCCCACACTCTGATTTCTGCATAACACAACGTCCTGACACACCACCTCTGCAAAAGGACAGGGGGATGCTCACACACACACACACACGCGCACGCACACACACACACACACACACACACACAAACACACACACACACACTCATGCCTGCGTACATGCTCACACATTCACACATATGCATCAAGCCATTTTATCATTTCAGTGTAGCAAGCTGTTTTAGCTACTTAACTACTGACCTCTAGGGTTGCCACCTATCACCGACAAAAAACCTGGACACTGTCATACCGACAACCGATGGACCACTTTGCCCATGAGGAAAAACACGTCCATTAGACCGACGTAACAGAATTAGAGAAGGCTTTGTGCTTTGTGAAGTAGGGTTGTGCATAGCCCTGAATATTTTACATACCTTCAGTATCTTCATGAGAAGAAACAGCTGCTTACCTGATCATTTAGATACCGGTGCGTGCTTTCCCTGTGCTTGCTTTCATTCCCTCTTGGCTAAACAAATAAGTAGGGGGATAACATTAGAGTTGCATTTACCATACTTACACCTAATCTATAGCCATTTACAGCACAATTCATTTTATTTACTTAGTATGCCTCAATCAGAGACTGAAATTACCCTTAGCTTATAGGAAAACATACCTATTATAGGCATTATAGGTATATCTTACCTAATTTCCCATTTATATTTGGCATTTCCCTTTGCTGCAGCTATCAGTGGTCTCTGTTCTTCAGTGAATGACTTTGAACTCAGTGCATGACAACTTAAAGTTCAATCTGACCTGAAGCTCAGACTTCACCATTGCAACTGACAGTCTGTTTCTTTTGTCGGACCAAACATCCTCCATGTGACCGAACAATGCTCTGCGTAGGCACTGCTGACTGGTATGGAAAAAAAAACAAAAGCAACTACTTTCAACAGCTCAGTGGATTCAGTTGCCTTGCTGAAAAATTAGGCCCACTCTCTGTCTGGGGTAAAGTCCCTTGGAATGCTGTTAAATACTTCATTCAGGATGACTACATCACCATACAGCTTGTCTTCATCAACATCCAGGGCTAGTTTTTCCACTAAATCATCCAACTCAGACCACTGGAGTGATTCTCCTTCATCAGGGCTGAGACAGCCAATGTGTGCAATAACCTGGTCCTTGAAGTCAAATTTATCCTCGGGATATAGTACTGCTTTCTCAAAAAATCTGTCTACCAGGCTCTCTGAACTGTTTCTGTTGCTGGGGTAAAAGGTTTCTCATTGTTTGTTTTGCTTTGCTACCATAGAATTTGTGCGCCTTGTGATCAGCTGACTGCACAATCGGTTCATCACAGAGTAAAAGTTGATCACAGTAGCACTGCCGCTCTCCAGCTTCCTAACAGAGGAATCGAATTCCTGCATCACATCGTGCATGAATGCCAGGATGCATTCAGCAACAGTAGGATCCACATTTTCTGCGTCAGTAGCACCACACACAAATGTCCAGACAATACTCGGGCAGTCGTCCTTTCCAAGGGATACAAAATAAGACTTTAAGGCTGGCTGACTTTTGACTGGCCTGTCAGACCCAGTAGACAAAATCCCATATTCGTCCTCCGTCTCGCCACCCATCTCAATGGTTATATTGTTCCTCTAGAATAACATTACCATTAAGTAGTAGGCTAAAGTAGATTCAGCACAATTATCGGTTCACTGTAATAGTCGCCAAGGCTGATGGGCTAGTCACGTCACATCCCATCAGAGCCAATGACAGCGCACACCAGCGGGAAAACGATGCCTATGTCAAGAGGATGGACATACAGACTAAACCTAAATAGTCAATTTAAACAGAAACGGTAAAAACTGATGTAGACTATTGAACACTGGGACATTAAGTGTCCCGGGATAATTCAGTTATATGGCGTGTGGTGTCAATGTTTTCATTTCCTAAAACTAAGCCCACATGATGAGCTGGAAAATGATGCTTTGGAAGTACAGACTACACTGAAATGCTGCTCATTTTGGATGGACTCGGATCTTTTTGAAATTCTGCTGCAATTGGATCAGCGGGAAAATAGTTTGCATACAATTAACATCATATATCCGTCATATCACTGCTGGTTTCTCTCAGGAGGAAGACGGTTTTCACATGAGACTTGAGATTTTCTTGCCAGTGGCAATTCCGTTTTCACATGTGTTCTTACTAGTGACATTTATGTTCTGACTGATGATCATAGACCATTTTAATCTCAATAGTGAGAACAAAAATGTTTACTAGCAGCAAATTTAAAACCACTTGTTTACTTGCATTTTAGCATGTAAGAATTTGTAAGAGCCATTAGTGAGAATAGTGTTGCCAGCGGTAAGAAAAGCGTCGCATATCAGAAGGAAACTGTTACCGCTAAGAAAACATCATAACTAGTATGAAAAGTGTCACTAATGCAAGTAAGAAAATTGCCATCACTTTTAAGGACACAATTGTCACTGGTGAGACGGCAGAGTTGGTATCCTAGTTAACTGGGGGTGACGGGAGATTAAATGTTAAAACAGCTCCCGCACATGCACATGCACATACATACACACTCAACACATACACATTCACACACAAAGAGCTGACCTTCTGGGTTTACAAAACCTGCCTTTCACCTGGACCCTTCCAATCTACTTAATTTTTCCTGAGACAGGTGAGCGCACCTATATCACAGCAAAGAGGAAGGTGACTCTGAGACAGGTAAGCACACCTCAGTCACTCTGACACAGGTAAGCGGGAGGGAGAGGAAGAGAGGAGCATTGCTGCTTAATGTATTTCACTTGTTACCAATCAGTTCCCTCTTATCACAGTGGGGTGAATGATGCACATGCTCTTCTCTTCCTCTCTCTGTTGAGTCATGTTGGCTTTCAGTGTTTGGCAAGGGAAACTGCATCCTGAAATCACGTATTCAGGATGATACTAGCCGTAATGTCTAATAAACAAATAACCTTGAAATGTTTGAAAGTGCAGGACAAAAGGATGTGCTATTTGTTACCTGTATGAGAGGGAACATTTGGTGTTATAACTCAGGAGAAGGACGACACCTTTTTTTTTTTACAGCTGAAGATATTGGTAATTCCTTGTTTTATTCATGGTGCTGTGGCAAAAAACACATTCCAGAGATAAGTTAATTATCTTACACTTTATTTATAGATTTAAATCAAGGGCTTTTAAAAGCCACAGCTGAGAGGGAGGGAGTGGTGAGAGCCTCCAGCTGACTGTGACGTCATCACAGCTGAGAGGGAGGGAGAGGTGACAGCCTCCAGCTGACTGTGACGTCATCACAGCTGAGAGGGAGGGAGTGGTGACAGCCTCCAGCTGACTGTGATGTCATCACAGCTGAGAGGGAGGGAGAGGTGACAGCCTCCAGCTGACTGTGACGTCATCACAGCTGAGAGGGAGGGAGAGGTGACAGCCTCCAGCTGACTGTGACGTCATCACAGCTGAGAGGGAGGGAGAGGTGACAGCCAGCAGCTGACTGTGACGTCATCACAGCTGAGAGGGAGGGAGAGGTGACAGCCTCCAGCTGACTGTGACGTCATCACAGCTGAGAGGGAGGGAGAGGTAACAGCCTCCAGCTGACTGTGACGTCATCACAGCTGAGAGGGAGGGAGAGGTGACAGCCAGCAGCTGACTGTGACGTCATCACAGCTGAGAGGGAGGGAGAGGTGACAGCCTCCAGCTGACTGTGACGTCATCACAGCTGAGAGGGAGGGAGAGGTGGCAGCCTCCAGCTGACTGTGACGTCATCACAGCTGAGAGGGAGGGAGAGGTGACAGGCAACAGCTGGAGCAGTTTGATTTCATTGATCAGTTTTGTTGCTGGAGGTGATGTTTCCGATGACAGCTTTCATTTGCAGGTGCCATTTTATGCAGTTTAGAAACAGCGATGTACACTGATCAATGTCATATTCAGCCACCTGACAATCTCAGAATCACACAAAGCTAAACACTTGGCTCAATGGTTTGGTGACGCCCAGGCATTTTTAGGAAGGATAATCCCAGCCGGGCTACTTAGAGAAATTTGTTTTCATAAGTTAACAAACAACATGAAAATGTACGTACAACGATGGGTCATTGAAGGTGTTTTTGTGATTTTCGGGCAGACAGGGAGTTGGGTTGACATGATTGAACAAAGGAAACCAATGTTTTAAAAGAAGGGTCTTGGTTAAATTTTGTGTCCTACTGTAGGTGTTATGGTGATATTCTGAACTTCAAAATATTGCATTTTTAAACAGTCCTCATCTTTATTAACAGATTCAGATAAATAGCTTCTGTTGGTCTCATTCTCACTGTGTCTTTCTCACTTCCTCTTTCTGTTATTCTCTGTCTCTCTCTAACTCTCCCTCTCTCTCTCTCTCTCTCTCTCTCCCTAACTCTTCCTCCCACTCTCTCTGTCTGTCTCTCCCTCTCTCTCTCTCTCTCTCTGTCAAATTCAAATTCAAATTCAAAAGTGCTTTATTGGCATGACAAATAGGCACTTGTATTGCCAAAGCAGTCATAACATACAGAACAAGAAATCAGAACATATACCGAACATATGCATATACATGGACAGATACAAGAAATCAGAACATATACATATACAGAATCAGTACATATACAGGTGCAGTATAATAACCAGATTGCTAATCAGTTACCAGTAGTACTTATTAATTATTTGTTATTTAACTATTATTATTATTATTATTATTATTATTATTGTATTTAATTACTTTATTTTGTTTTATTTAAAGCAGTAGGAGAGTTAAGACTGTATCTGTGTGCATACATGTGTGTGCATGTGCATTTATGAGTCTCTGTGTATTTGAATGTGTGTGTGTGTGTGTGTGTCTGAGTGTGTGCCTGAGTGTGGTCTTGGGCTTCTTTGAGTAGAAAGTAGGATATACACTTTATGGACAAAAGTATTTGGCCACACCTGTTTTTCAGAGTTTGGTCTAGGCCCCTTATCTCCAGTGAAGGGCAATCTTAATGTTTCAGCATACCAAGACATTTTGGACAATGCTATGCTTCCAACTTTGTGGCAACAGTTTGGGGAAGGCCCTTTTCTATTCCAACATGACTGTGCCCCAGTGCACAAAGCAAGGACTATAAAGACATGGTTTGATGAGTTCGGTGTGGAAGAACTTGACTGGCCCGCACAGAGCCCTGACCTCAACCGCATCAAGCACCTTTGGGATGAACTGGAATGGAGATTGTGAGCCAGACATTCTCATCCAACATCAGTGCCTGACCTCATAAATGCTCTACAGAATGAATGGGTGCAAATTCCCACAGAAACACTCTAAAAATCTTGTGGAAAGTCTTCCAAGAAGAGTGGAAGCTGTTATAGCTGCAAAAGGGGGACCAACTACATATTCAAGTATATGTATTTGAATACAATGTCCCTGTTGGTGTAATGCTCAGGCGTCCGAATACTTTTGTCCATATAGTGTATGTGTGTGAATATGTATATCATTCAGTGTCTCTCAGATGGTGGCCGGTGAGAACATATTGTGCAGCTATAGTACAGCTCTCTTTGTCTTCACCCAATAAGTACGGTCATTTACTGTGGTTTGGTAGAGCGTCAAATTTGGAGTGTTTTTCTTCAGATTTTGGGAAGAAGCAATCATGGATTGATTGGAATGTTTTGCACTCTGTTAAAAAGTGCAGCTCTGTCTCAGCTACATTGTGTTTGCACTGCTGACACAGACATTTGTCTCTTGGCAGCCAAGTTGTTTTTTTTTTGGGTCTGCCAGTTTCTATTGCTAAGCGATGCTCACTGAGTCTGTATTTCGTCAGTGTATTTCTCAAATTTGTTTCTTTTATTTTAGTTAGGAAATCTGCTAATGTATATTCTCTGTCTAGGCCCAAGCAGCATTGCATCTTGCTTTGTGAGTTTGTTATAGATTGCCAATATTCATAATAATTGTCTTTTAGGTTTGAGGAAATTTGTTTAAGCTGAATATGTTGTGTAGTTTGGACCTGGTCTTGTGCCTTTAAGGTGTTAGTATGTGTTAGTGGAACAGGATGGCTGAAGAGCAGGTTGGTAGGAGAGTTCTTATCTTTGCCCAGCTCTTGGTCAGGACGGCTTTATAATGGAAAGAGTGTGGGTCACTGAGTTTTAGGTGTTTCCAGAATTCGATTGCCCTTTTTTGAATGTCAATCAGAAGAGGATATTAGCCTAATTCTGCCCTGCATGCATTGTGTGTAGTGTGCCGATGGACTTTTAGGATGTTTTTGCAAAACTCAACATGCAGGGTCTCAGTTGGATGTTTTTCCCATTTATCTAGTTCCTGACTTGCAAGTGGGCCCCACACTTCACTGCCATAAATGGCAATTGGTTCTATCACTGATGCAAATATTTTTAGCCAAATTCAGATTTTGAAAGGAATTTGTCTTTTAAAGCCCTGCATGCCTTGTCTCTAAGTTCATTCACTGCCATGTTGAATGTTTACAATTAATTCTAAGGCCTAGGTAGGTGCTCTGTCTCTTTCTCTATCTTCCAAGCTGTGTTTCACCTGCTGCTGTTAGGGTTTATATTAATCTTTTATTTGCATGTGACAAGACTTTTAGCACACTAATTTTGTATTGTGACAATGAAAACCATGTATATTGACCTGTATTTTAGTACAGAACAGGTGATTGTCTGGATCAACTAACTCGGCTATCTAGCTCACTACTGAGTAAGAGTACTGAGCGTGAGTGAGTGTGAGCAGCGTGAGTGAGCGTGAGCAGCATGAGTGATCGTGTGTGAGCGTGAGTGAGCGTGAGTAAGCGTGTGTGAGTGTGAGGGAGCGTGAGCAGCGTGAGTGAGCATGAGCAGTGTGAGTGAGTGTGAGCAGCATGAGTGAGTGTGAGCAGCGTGATTGAGCATGAGTGAGCGTGATTGAGCGTGAGCAGCGTGAGTGAGTGTGAGTGAGCATGATTGAGCGTGAGCAGCGTGTGTGAGCGGCAGCAGTGTGTGTGAGCGTGAGCTGTGTGTGTGAGTGTGAGCAGCGTGAGTGAGCGTGTGTGAGCGTGAGTGAGCGTGTGTGAGCGTGAGTGAGCGTGTGTGAGCATGAGTGAGCGTGTGTGAGTGTGAGTGAGCGTGTGGATGGGAGGGGTCTGCACCCAGCTTCAGATGATCACTCACAGCAGACCTTCCCCAGCTACTCTTGGTTGCTTAGCAACAGTGGAGAGATTGACTTCAATTTCACTAATATTAACAAATGGCAGAAAAAGCATTTTTACAATTGCAACTAATCAATACAATGTGATCTATATTGGTTGTTAAGACTGTTTAAAGGTATACGAGAAGTTAGTGTTTGATTTTTGCATGGCAACAAAGTGAAGGAATATTTTGTCAGATGTTAATTCTTTTTTCATTTTACATGTATAACAATCACGCAAATAATATAACATAAGAAATGAATTTAATAGATTTTGACAGCAAATTATTTGAAGAAAAGTGTATGCAATGCTTTGGACAGAAGCAGAGTGCTTCACCAGGGGTCCATTCAGTGACCTGCTGAAAAAGTGTATTTATTTATTATTCCAGGTCCACGTTTATGAATGATAATAATAATAATAATAATAATAATAATAATAGTTTTGTTTCTCAGTGATGAAAGGGCTAAGAGAAAATTCATGCTGGACTTCAGCTGTATCCTGACAGAAGAGGCCCATTGCTTGTCAGGAGTATGTTCTCTAATGAAGAGCCGGCGTTTAGCTGTGAATAACAGCACAGAGACTGAGCGTTGAGATGAGGAGCTGCTCTCTCTGTCTGACTGAAAAGAGCCTTATGAGCCAATGGCAAGCCCCCTCACCGGAGGTAGCAGGGCGAGCTCCACAGTAACTACACTGACTGGAAAAAAAGACTTCCAGCATTTCACTCTCCTCAAACTCCATCATGGGAAATGAACTCTCTCCACCAGCAAAGATTTTAAGTTTTTTTTATTAAAAGGAAATAGTTATGCTTTGCTTATTTTGAATGATTTGATCTGAATGATTGAATGGGACAGTGATATTGAAATTAATAATACATAATAAATCCAGTTAGAGTGTCTGATATAGGGAATCTGCTGAGCTGTGAGTCACAGTGCAATTAAACACTCAAAAGGATTCATTTTGCCATGGTGTTTGTGTGGCTCCTGTGTAAAGCTGTGTCCTTATCACTTCCTGTGGGAACAAAGACATCACTGCCTGACTGCATCACTGCCTCACTGCCTCACTGCCTCTCACTGCATCACTGCCTCTCACTGCATCACTACATCACTGCATCACTGCCTCTCACTGCATCA
>NC_050595.1:447500-452500 GCF_013368585.1 Megalops cyprinoides
GGTGCTGATGTTCCTAATCACTTCAGTCTCCTTTTTCTGCCTGAAGAACAACTCGGAGAGCTGCAATTACTGAGAAGATTAAGATGCTGTAGGGCTTGAGAAGTTTCCACTCACTGCCTCATACTGTACCATACGGACTGAGGGGAATACATGCTCACACACACACACACACACACGCACATACACACACACACACACACACACACACACACACACATACATACACACACACACACACACACACACACACACACACACATACACACACACATACACACACACACACACACACACACGCACACATACACACACACACACACACACACACACACACACACACACACACACACTCACACACGCGCGTGCACACACACACACATACACACACACACACACACACACACACACGCACACATACACACACACATACACACACACACACACACACACGCACGCGCGTGCACACACACACACATACACACACACACACACACGCACGCACACACACACACACGCACGCACACACATACACACACACATACACACACACACACACACACGCACACATACACACACACACACACACACACACACACACACACACACACACACGCACACATACACACACACACACACACACACACACGCACGCACGTGCACACACACACACATACACACACACACACGCGCGCGCACACATACACACACACATACACACACACACACACACACGCACACATACACACACACATACACACACACGCCCGCGCACACACACACACATGCTCACACACACACAATGGCAAGTGATTATACTCTCCAAAATCAGTGCAGTATGTAGAACTGTGTTGTGCTGTGTTCAAAACAGAACAGATGGACAAATACATAGATTTAGATGTCCTTCCTCTCCAGGATTGCATGTCTGTCTGCGCTGACTGTAAGATCACTAGGGAAGGACTGGAGCGTTTGGGGTGAGAGAACTTTTGCTCCTGAATTCATCCTTTCTACAGCATGCTTCTCCAGAGAGCTGTGCACTCCTGTTACCTACAGACTCACAGAGATCTGTTGTCAGACGCTTACAGGAAGTGAGGATGATGCTGGGTGTCACTCCGTTTGCGTGATAAGGGTCTTTAATGTGACACTGAGGGCAGCTTGCTCCTGAGGAGGGCTTGGAGGCAGGATCAAAGGCCGGGCAGCAGAGCGGAGTCCAGCCCTTTCTTTAAACACAGAGGCATCTGAGGGAAGAACAGAAGCTGTATGGAAAGGATGCCATCTTTGAGCCTGTGGGGAAAAGCAATTATGCTCGTTACGTGTCAAATCCTTTTTCAGTGAAAAATTAAATGTGCTGGATATGAGATGGAGAGTTCAGCTAAATGCAGAGCCCTATGATCATGGAAATGACTGAATGAGAAGATTCTCCCAGATCGAGTCAGCAACCTCAGTGGAGGATCCTGCTTCACATGGGCTAGAGCAGCACCATCATTTAACCCTGTTTATAAAAGGCACAGTTCTGTGGAAAAGGTTACAGTCACTGTCAATGTTTCAGATGATCTGACATCAAAGGTGGGTGTGTTTTTTGCAAACATACTTTGTCTTTGGGGTGAGATATAAAAGATAAAAATATATTTATGTGCTTATTAATTGCACTCCTAAGCAGGCTAAACTTGCTATTCTGCAGGCAGAGCTGAGAAGCAGGAGAGCAGATGAGGTACATGAGGAATGCCAAACAGCAGGTAAACATGTTTTTGTGGCTCGGATGGGCTCCTACATATGTACAGTGCTTCCCTTCCTGTGATACTCGTTTAGGTGAAGGTTAAACAAGGTCTGTCTACTCTCCTTCCACAGTGATTTCAGAATGCTTTCATACAGGAGAGAACAGCAATATTTTGCAACACCTGTATAAGAGAATGAACAAATGACTGTATTTAACTGTCCATCTCTCCCTCTCTAGGCCTGGGGTCTGACGCTGGAGTCGGTTTCCTCCTGTTTCATTATCTGTGCTCTTCACTAAAGCCCCACTCTTAAACGGAAACTCACATTCTCTCAGTTGTTTTTTCACATTTTTATGAACATTTCTGCACATATTTAATAGAAAAGGCCATACTGCAGTTGCTTAGCAGATCATTTACTTATCTTACTATTTTTCTGAAATTTATTATCCCTTTATAAAGCTGGACATTCAGTGATGCATCTGAGGGTGGGCACGTTGCTGAAGGTTTCCACGGTGCCGGAGAGTGGGCGCAGCCACCTGTGGGCTGCAGGCCCCGCCCCTCTCGCTGCTTCAGGCTCTCTCCACACTCTCAGAGTGGAAGCTTCACGGTCACAAAAATAAATCAAATGGAGCTGCAAGGCACTCCAAAATGCCATAATCTGCCAGCACTAACGCTCACTAACATTACTGCGCTGGCAGTACAAAGGAGCCTCTTTACGGGAGGAAGATGTGTGCACAATATCATCAACTATCATTTTAAATATGAAAAAATCAGTCCATTTGATAATCCTGGTTTGTCTAAAAATGTCCAAAAGCATTTTGTTGACGGGAAGTCTCTGGTATTCCGGGAGTGTTTGGTTGTGTTCTGATTGTGGTGCCCTTCAGCCCCACTCTCCGCCTCTCTGCACAGAGGCTGCACTGCACACCTCACACAGCTGGTTACGTGCTGGTTAGAGTGGCATTGCAAACGCCACAGTCTGCTCTCAGAGAGACGAAGAAACTGAAGGTGAGGTGTGTGGGGAACATATTCACTGTGTGGGGAATATATTCACTGTGTGGGGAACATATTCACTAAGGCATTCAAACACAATGCAGGAGTATGCTTTAATTTGTTGATTAAGTAAAAACAAAACAAGCTTGGGTATTTCTGACACATTTATTTTTAAACCATTTCTTTTAAACTGGGCTCTATTTTTTATGTTTTGCATCTTGGTGTTCCTCCACACACTCCTGGAATCTCTTTTACCCAATGCTGAGCACACAGCACAGTGAACAGGTGTGTTTGTGATGGTGGTCGTAGCTGTGTTCACAGCTGTGGTCATGGTTGTGTCCATGGTTGTGGTCGTAGCTGTGTTCACAGTTCCAGGCATCCCGGAGGATCTCGGCAGGGTCAGGCTGAGTGGATCGGCGGTTTCCCGCCCTCAGCTGCATGGCTGTTCCCTGTCCCTCCCTTGAACACAAACTGCACTGTGCATCCATTCAACCACAGGGTAGGAAAATTCAATAAAAACATTTTACTGATGATATATGAAAGGAAAATTATATTTATTTATATTCTGGGGGAAATATTGAAATATTGGAGCCAAAAAAGTTGTGTTTTTAATCATATTCAGCATACATCGGTGTTGGACGAGTTGAGGAGAGTCTGTGTGGTCATTTCCATTACAGAGTATTTATTATTGACTTAATGTATTATTTGTTAGAACATTTAAATCAAGTTGCTGTTGATTTGTTTTGTTTGTTTGTAATCACATTTCCTTATTTATTGTTTAATTCAATCAACTTAATTAATAATATATATTTAATTTATTATTAAGAAATTCTGCAGCCTGTTATCAGCAGTTCTCACTGGTGATGGTTTTTTCACGCTGAGACCAGCTTGTGAATCTGAAGTGATTTATTTCTCCCGGCTGCAGCGTACGGGCAGGGAGACCCGGGTCTCTCACCGGCACCTCGTTACACAGGCCCTGATTATAAGCATCAGGTGCAGTAATGAGACAGAGATTACACCCCCCCCCCCCCCCCCTCTGCTGTGTGCCATTCACATCCCCGCACTAACAAGCTCTCCTGCAGAGAACCAGGAACCGCTGTGTGAAACACACAGACACATACATGCACGTCCAGAGACACACACATGCGCACATACACACACACACACACAGCGATCCCCACAGACACACACACACACACGCACACATACACACACACACACACACAGCGATCCCCACAGACACACACACACACACATACACGCACGCACACACAGAGCGATCCCCACAGACACACACACACACGTACACACACACACACACACACACACACAGAGCGATCCCCACAGACACACGCACACACACACACACATACACGCAGGCACACACAGAGCGATCCCCACAGACACACGCACACACACACACACACACACACACACACACACACAGAGCGATCCCCACAGACACACACACACACATACACACACACACACACACACACAGAGCGATCCCCACAGACACACGCACACACACACACACATACACCCACGCACACACAGAGCGATCCCCACAGACACACACACACACACACACACACTTTTATTGAAATAAAAGCGGTCAGCACATGTACTGAGATTACACATTCTGCTCTGTGGGACACATTACATTAAGGACCAGCATGGTTTTCATTTCTCAGCAGATGAAACCGATCTGACTGCAGCTTCTAAAAGAGACAGAGAGTGTAGTGTGTGAGAGGTGCCTAGAAGGTATGTGTGCATGCACATGCAAGCAAAATGAGCCTGTATGGAGGTGTGTGTGACAAAGTGAACATGAATATGACTCGCTGAATAAGCGTGAATGACTCATTGACTGTGAGTGAGTGTCTGAGTGACTCATTGACCATGAGTGAGTGAGTGTCTGAGTGACTCATTGACTGTGAGTGAGTATGCAGGTGAGTGACTCACTGATTATGAGTGAATCAATGAGTGAGTGCGCAGGCAGAGTGATTGGTGAGCTGCAGGTGCAGTCTGAAACGTTGATGTCTCTGTTCTGCAGCACGGATTGCTCTGCACGCCTCCCGCACTGTCAGCCGCTCAGCATGCACCCGGTGCCGAGCGGTTTGTCACCACGGCGATGTCCTGTCGAGGGTGGCCTGCAAGGCCGTACATTCAGCTTCCCCAGCCTGTTAATCACAGCCACTCAGCTCCACAAACACATGCAGACACTCAGACACAAGCTGCTCCTCACCGCTAACAGAGCAGAACGCTGGGCAGGCCTGTCACCCTCATGTTTAATGCATC
>NC_050595.1:457500-465000 GCF_013368585.1 Megalops cyprinoides
GCCTTAAGATATCCACACACTTGTTTCTATATTCAGTGAGTCTGGCTCCTCATTCAGTGGTGTTTTTGCTCATATTCCTCAGGATTTCTGAGCCCAAACCTTCTGGAAAGTTGCTTCAGTTGCTGGTGCTCTATATGAATATGCCTGCAGATGGTGTTTCTGAGATATTGAAAGAAACCGCACGCTTTGCAGGTTAACGCAAACTCCGCCATAATGCTTCATGCCGTTCGAAGCCTCACTGCTGATGAATAAGAGACTGCGTTCATTTAACTAAACGTGGTGTTTCAACAAGTTTGCCAAGCTTCATAACGCTTCACTAACGTTAACATTAGCCAACTATCTAACCAAGTTTCTTTGCTGCCAAGGAGCTAGATCTCCATGTAACTGCAGCCATACCCTGACATCAAATGCTCTGTGAAAGGATAGTGACATCTCTTAGCCTCAATTAAACTAACCCAGCTAGCTAGACAGTGATAACTTGCTTGCATTTTACACATCAGAGCTACTCCGTTAGCAGGCAGAACGTGATAGGTAGTAAAACTTTCTGCGCATGTTAGGAGCTTCTAGCCAGCTCATATGGGAGAGTGAACTTTGCTCACATAATTCTTTAATCAGCTTTTGTCACTTAAACACATGAAGTGATTCATATTTATATTGCTGGCTAGAAGCTCTACGCTTCTTCAGTGTCTCTATTTAGCAAGTTAAAGTCTAGCTAGAGGAATTTCGCCCGCTTACAAAATTTGCACATCACTGCAGCACCTTTCTGTGTTGTGAACAGTGGTGCATGGATGTATTGCCTGCCTTATACTAACGTTAAAGATACATTATGTTAAACAATCTGCCACAGCAACAATATAGCCTATTTACTTAATTAAATGAATAAGCCTCACAGTATTACATATAACTGAATCATTTAACAGAAATGCCTGAATTGAAACCAAGTTGTTTTTCAGTCAAAGTGCTCATTTCTCTGTGATCTTCTGCAGATGCCTCTGTGAGGCTGACAGGATGCCTCTGTGAGGCTGACAGGATCGATCAGTGATCACCAGTGACCTCCCCGCTGACGGACGCTTCAGTGCAGGTCAAAGAGGCAAGCTGGCGGGTATCTCGGCCCCCTCCTGTGCCTCCTGCTCAGCCCTACAGGTCAGAAGCTGTGTGTCCCATCGATGGCCTCCTCCTGCCAGCCACACCGCCTCCTCCTCCGCCCCTGCGGCTCCACGCGCGACGGCGCCCCCCGGTGGCGTGGAGGGTGGCTCACAGTGCGGGCAGCTGCAGCAGGGCTTTGCAGCTCGGACAGCTGGAGACCACCCAGGCCACAGTCAGCAGCGTAGGGCATAACACCAAAAAACCCTCAGGTGGGAGAAAGAAGCAAACTCCAGCCAACAAAGCAGTGTTTTTTCATCATGTGTCTGTTACTTTATTTTCATTTCAAAGGCAGGTTGGGTTGTTATATCACAGGGCTACTTTACCTAAAGCATGTCATTTTAAAAACTCACTCCACCAGCCCTTACTGAAGTGGCAGTAAGTGGGGTCAACAGAATTTTACACATCAATCTTTTTTTCATAATACTCCAGCGACAAATATAAAATGCATAACCCAAGTATGTGTGAGCTGGCACAATGAGATACTTAACGAAAAGATAACCTTCCCCTGTACGATTTCCTGCCAGTATCTCTAAATCTATAACATAACTTCAAATGTAATAGTGCTTTACTGATGCTTAACATTCAATTTTTCAGAAACAGAAGAACCATAATTCTTGAATATGCAATAATCAGAATTTATCTTCTCCTGTAAAACCTGTGGTGTGTTAGAATGATGAAAATCTCACACTCATTGTTTCTCTGCCCACCTTACGGAAGGAAGGTCAGTGCTGGGGCAGCTGCTAAGCTCACAGAAGCAGGGAGAGTTGCATCTCTAGGGGATATATTAGTCCATAAATGACAAAGGCCAGGCATAGTGTTATCTGTCAGGATTATGTATAGTTATGGTAATGGTAATGGGAAAGGTTAGGAATAGGGTCCAGTTTGGACACTGTGTGCAAATGTGTGCTTACAGCTTCTTCAGCTATTACATACTCTTAAAAAAAATCCATCACCATTTGTTAACTTTGGTGGAATTGTCAACACACACCATTGCGACAGTTGGTGATGTGATGATCAGTGGTCCCTGGGAGGTTTCAGAGCAGTCCCTCAGTGACCCAAAATGACTTCAGTCGCAGCCTCCGAGAACTACAATGGTTGTCATGGCAATGCATGTTCGTGTGGGCTGTTCACTATATATGACAGACAAAGTGCAGTTAGAACAGTAATTTAAGGTGTGGTATTCGACAGACTGACAGCTCAAAGATAGCTAGGTCGTAGCTAGTTAGCTAGCTGGCTATGTCCCTTTCCACCTTGAGCTACTTTTTAGTCAAAACAGCCTTGTTTCTCCTGAAAGTGAGCGTCCTAATTCTATCTGTATAATCTTTCAGACCACTTTAAATAATGATGGTATGAATCTAACGAAAATGCTTATGCGTCTTAATCAATCAGCCGGCGCTGATGGAGAGCCAATGAACGAGAATATTCCACACCTGAGTGAACTTGCAATTAAAACTTTCCTGGAAAGCGCCCAGGTGTGACAGACTAGAGGCAATGAACGAATTGCGATTTCCGTGAGTACACACACATTTTATAATCCTAATCAAGTGTGTTACTGGCTACAGAAGAATTAACGCTAAACATACTTTATATTAATAAAAGCGCATAACAAAGCGCATTGCGATATGAATGCAGAAAAGTATCAGTGCTGAAATCGCGAAGTAACGATGGGTACACCTGAGAATTGGGCACAATATGTAAGCCTGGTTCGGATGCAATGAAATGGTCTCTCGGAAAGCCCATTACCTATGCTTCATGAAAGTAAAAAACGCTGAAAGCCGTTTTAATAGTGCATCAAAGCAGACGTCTTGATGAATTCAGCGTCTTTGCGCTCGGAGGAGAGGCCGCGTAAATCTCGCCGTCTGCAGCGCACAGCAGCTGCGGCAGGCTGAGTGACAGCGCAAAGTGAATATTGACCTTGAGCGCGCCACGCTTAAACGGGCGCATCTGTCATCCTTCCCCAACGCAATGCCAACCCGCTGACAGCCTCTGAATTCGTTATTAATAGCTATCATTCCTCGCAAAGGGAACTGCGGCGATGTAACTTGAAAATAATTTGTTTACAAGTTCCTAGGAGCCGATTAAAGTTAGGCGCGCTCAATGTGCAGCTTCAGAAGGGCAGTTTGGCTGCGCCTTTAGCCCACTCGCCCCTTTCCACGCTACCCTCAGCCTTCAAAATGAGTCACGCTCATCAGAAAGCCCTTTCATCTTTTGTGCTGTTGAGGCACATATACGCGTCTACCCTACTTTTATATGTATAAATGTTTTAACATTCAGCAGGCTCTTTCCGAGAGCCCTGGAGTTGACGGCGCTGTCTACTCGGATTTTCAGGTCTATAGAGCCACCTGCTGGTGAAAAGTTGCTATTACAAGAAAAATATTGGCTTTCCCGTGAAGATGACTGCTCATGACCTGCACCGAGATTCCTCCGATAATAATGTTCCAGAGAATTACGATTGTTTGACATCATGGAGAAGTTACACACTTATTGTAATTTTACCCCAAATCGGTCTTTAAAGGTTAATAGAATTGACGGTAAAAGAACGACTCAACCCAACAGGACTCAAGTACATTTTCTAATTGGCCGGCGTGTCCTATGACAGGGCGGATGTAAATCAGCGCTCAGCACTCCGGCGATGAGAGATTAATACAGCCCTGTTTTCACGCCACGCGATTCCTCACATTTCCGAGGTCAGCTGTTGACATCAGTCAAACGGCGCCCTCCATCACTCTCTATCGCCAAAGTGCCGCCGCCGCGTCAGCATTATTTCGCACTCTTTTCAGCTGATGAAAGACAGATTCGTCCGCCGAGTCCCCTCAGTCTCAGGGCCCTTGCATTTAAAACTTTCCTGACAGATTTCCGGTTATGAGCGATAAACACATTTGCGGCTGTTACGCAGAGAGCCCGTCTCTTCGCTTTTCGTCTTGCTTTATTTCCGTCGGAAGGACGTGTGGAGGTAAAGAGACAAGAGCCTGTTTCTGACGCACAGAAACCAATCGTTCCGCGTTTACATAGGTCGAAGCCCCCGGAGGCTATGCATATGAACAGAGGAGCATAACGCCATTTTAACATGCAAGGAGGGATGTAAACGGAGAGCCACGGAACCGGGAAACGATGTCTGGTCAGAACACTCCCGACGCGCTGCGTTTGTCACCCTGATGTTTAAACAGGGAACTCGGTTATGAGGATAAGTTAGTTTAGGGTCAGGGTTGCACTTCGGCCCAAAGCACACACGCTGACTACAGACGGGCACTGCTGAGAGCCCTGCGCGTCCGCGCTCCCAGAACTGCATACTGTCTGCGTTATTTCTTTAAACGACAGCTCTGGTTATTAATATAAATTAAACTATTATATATAAACTATTATATATATTAATTAATATTATACATATATTAAATATGTTTATGTTAAATATATTATATATATATATATATTAAATATGTTTTATGTTATCCATAAAGTATGCGCATTTGAGTATTGTGATCCGTACCCGTACCCGAGCCTCTTCTTCAGCCCCTTCTTCCCTCAGCTGCAGCAGGGCAGAAGGGAGAGCCCTGAGGCTGAGCAGGGGGCCTGAATGGACAGCCCTTTAATCTGGAGAAAATGGTCCAGCAACTGTTTCAGTGTGGGCTGTGCTGCCAGGGAGGAATGAGGAGTGAAATGGTCATGGATAAATGTGTACAGTAGCTTTTCCGCATGAGATGCGGATCGGTGGGTTGAGGTTCCAGCAGGGCTGTGGAGGCCACAGATAAAAACAGAATAGGCATAAATGGAGGAGGAAGCAGAACCGGGCCGCGAGTGGGTGTTGGGCCCGGGGTCTCCCTCTCTTCTGCCGTCTCCTCACACGCCTCCATTTCGCGTGGCAGACCACACTTCAGACACGCAAATGTCACCACATTTCCACTGCTCCAGCACAGGTAATTGAGAATCTTTGTGTCCCATCTACTTGAAAGGAGATTCTGTTCTTTCATCTAATGGGACGCTGTGACAGAGCGATAGTGTGACCACCCTGGGGTCAGGTTCATCAGAGCTGCCTCAAGAGCATCCTCACTCACTCCAATACCCAATTAAATCACAAACCTTTAAGTCCCATTCTAATGCATGACGTGGTCCCCTCAGCTAAACTGAATTTGATCATTTCACAAGCAGCCTTTCGCCTTCACTGAGATGAATGTGCCTCACAGCCCTCTCCTTTTCATCTGAAACGCTTTAACTCCATCAGCACCAATAAACCTGTTTCTCCTCTCTCTGTCAGACTTCAGAGGCAGTAAAATACACAATGACTGAGCGCTGAAACATTTTGCTTCAAAAAGCCATTTGAGCATCTGCACAAACAAGCACGCAGAGTTTTACAGAGCACTTAGGGTCTCCCTCAGAGAAAAAAATCGATATTTGACCTTATTACCAGCCAATGCTTTAGGCTATGTGGAGTTTGAGCCAATCTGAAGTTGTCTGAAAGTCTGATTAGTTTTTCTCATTTGTGCGGATGCATTGTTAGAAGCTGTGTTGTGAGACTGCAGTTGCACTGATCCATAGATCACAACCTCAGATGCATTCACTGAACTTTTAATCATTTCTGCTTCTCTTCACACTGTTCTCTTCACTCGTCACACTGAAAACACGATTTGCAAAACATTTAACACAGATGCAGCCCGGGAAAACAAATTTCACGTGAGTCTTTGTCTCATAATATTCTCAGCCTTTTTCCCACTTGAATGAAATCTGTTGGAGCTGTGTTTGTGCATTCGCTGTGTGTGAAAATGCAGGAAGACGAGGCTTTTGATTCAGTAATCAGTCTGAAAGCACGTCAGCCGTGGACTGAAGTTCAGAGAAGCAGCCCTGAGTGTTCAAGACGGAGCAGCAGTAGGTTCTGCTGTAGCCACAGAGGAATGCACCGGCTGCATTGCACACACCGGCTGCACTGCACACACCAGCTGCACTGCACACACCAGCTGCACACACCGGCTGCACTGCGCACACCAGCTGCACACACCGGCTGCACTGCACACACCAGCTGCACTGCACACACCAGCTGCACACACCGGCTGCACTGCGCACACCGGCTGCACACACCAGCTGCACACACCGGCTGCACTGCGCACACCAGCTGCACACACCGGCTGCACTGCACACACCAGCTGCACACACCAGCTGCACTGCACACACCAGCTGCACTGCGCACACCAGCTGCACACACCGGCTGCACTGCACACACCGGCTGCACTGCACACACCAGCTGCACACACCGGCTGCACACACCGGCTGCACTGCACATGCCAGCTGCACACACCGGCTGCACTGCGCACACCGGCTGCACACACCGGCTGCACTGCGCACACCGGCTGCACACACCGGCTGCACTGCACACACCAGCTGCACACACCAGCTGCACTGCACACACCGGCTGCACTGCACACACCAGCTGCACACACCAGCTGCACTGCACACACCAGCTGCACTGCACACACCGGCTGCACTGCGCACACCGGCTGCACACACCGGCTGCACTGCACACACCAGCTGCACACACCGGCTGCACTGCACACACTGGCTGCACACACCGGCTGCACTGCACACACCAGCTGCACTGCACACACCGGCTGCACTGCACACACCAGCTGCACACACCAGCTGCACTGCACACACCGGTTGCACTGCGCACACCGGCTGCACACACCGGCTACACTGCACACACCAGCTGCACACTGGCTGCACTGCACACTGCACCAGCTGCTGTGCATACGCTTTGCATAGACTTTGTTTGCATTATGTAACTGTAATGAAAAGCAGTGTTACTGTCTGCAGTAGGATAGGGAGAAGACTGTATGCTGGAGGTCAACATTTACAGCTGAACAGGACACTTATTATAAATATGGTCTGAAATTATGCCCTTTGCCTGAAAGACATAAAGCACAAAGACTGCGGTAAAGCACAGATGAATGCGGTAAAGCACAGATGAATGCGGTAACCATGAAGCAGGTACATGCCATTCGAAAGGAATACAGTCAGTATGTTCATTTATGCACTGTGTTGTATGAAATCATATGGGCGGCAGTGTAGCATAGTGGTTAAGGAGCAAGACTCATAACTGAAAAGTTGCTGGTTTGATTCCCTGCTGGGGCACTGCTGTTGTACCCTTGGGCAAGGTACTTACCCTGAACTGCCTCAGTAAATAGCCAGCTGTATAAATGGATAGCATGTAAAACTGTAACCGATGTAAGTCACTCTGGATAAGAGCGTCTGCGAAATGCCAGTGTAAATCATATGCTATGCTTTTGGACTATATATACTGTTGAACCAATCTATGTCTATAGTCTGCTCTATGTACTGCAGGACAATACATACTGCAAAAGACAC
>NC_050595.1:470000-482500 GCF_013368585.1 Megalops cyprinoides
ACTCAGTGTGCACACTAATTACAACAGATTTTGCCGAGGCCTTTGATGCTATAGATCACACAACGGCACTACAGCGCCTCCATGACCTTGGAGTGAGGCCGGGTCTGATCCCATGGATCTGCAGCTTCATGACCGACCGCCGTCAGAAAGTGCGCTGCCAGGGACATCTCTCTCTCTGGGAATACCCAATGTGTGGAGTTGCACAGGGAACCGTACTAGGGCCTATAGTCTTCCTAGCGCTGATTAACAGTGCCCTCCAGGACAGAATAGACCACTGGAAATATGTGGATGACATGACTCTGGCCTAGATGTGGACGTGCTAGCTACCCTGTACTCTCCAACAGACCCTGAATGGTCTGAATATGTGGGTAGAGGAGCATAAAATGAAACTCAACCCAAAGAAATGTAAAGCTTTACATGTCACCCACATGAGGCATCCACCCACTCTGCCGGCTCTCTCCATTGACCAGAACATCTTGGAAGTCTGTGACACAGTCGAAGTCCTGGGGTGTCACCATCACCAACCATGGACTGCATGTTGACCTCAGCCAACAGGAAGCTTTTTGCTCTTTGTCGCCTTTGGTGTATGAGACCCAGAACTGGTTTCTATCCACACAGGCTACGTGCGCCGGCTGCTGGAGTATGCAGTCCCCACCTGGCACAGTTCCCTGACTATAGACCAGGCTGAAAGGCTGGAAAGCACACAGAAACAAGCTTGTAAAATCGTACTCGGGGTACCCAGAGGCTCTCTGCACTCCCGGATTGTGCACTCTGTCAGAGAGATGCACTCAACTGTGTCTTGGTTGTGCCAGAAAGCTGCTAAAGTCCAACTTCAGTGACTGGCTACCCCCCATCAGGGAGGAGCTCACAGGTCGTCAGACGAGGAACTCAGACAAACTGGCCATCCCAAGATGTCGACCTGAGAGATACAGGAGATCACCAATCCCCTATATGTGTAGACTCCTAAATGACAGCAGATTTTAGATTTGAGATATGAGATATCAGATTTCAGTTTAGATAATTGCAACACTTTAAATTTTTAGTCTACTATTGATGTTTTATTGTAACAGCAAAATAATTTAGTGTTTTTAATGACAATTGTCTTAATGAACCTGTGAAAATGCTGAAAGGTCAATAAGATAAACTAAGACTTACCCGTAACCAAGTGATCTGTGCAAATGATGGTACGTTTATGTTTTGCCAGTTTTACTGAACATATCAAGTGCTGCCAAAGAGAATTCATTACATATTACTGATTTGTAGTGTGTAGCCCCTATCTTCATAGTGCTGTTAAAATATTTTATTAATTACTTACACAAATGTACAGCCTGTTTCACAAGGCAAACTCTACTAAATTAGCCAGATTATGTTCACCCACTAAATGAATTTGCATTACTTCTGTTTCACAAAAGCAAATTCTGGCTGAAGTTATCCAGTTACCTGAAGTAAGACCTGAATGATCAGGCTAATTGCACCTGTGTGACATTAAAAGGCCCAGGTGTGGCTGGTGGAATCAGCCACCTGTGACCGAGGCTCATATTTCAGTGCAGGTGAACTGACAGTGTTAACAGAGCTCTATAAAGACTGTAAATCCGCCATAAACACAAAGAGTAACACAGGAGCTGCTGTTAAAGGCAGAGAGGAGCTCTCGCTGTATTAAGCAGACAGGTCGAAAGTGTTAGACCTGCATAATAATGTGAGAGATGGCAATGAAACGCTGCTGTAACTGTCTCTCTACAGTAAGCGGGACAGCAGTTCTGTGTGAACTTGTCCCTAATATGAATTATGGATTCATAACATGCTGTATTGTTCAGGAGGGTTTTAAACTAACTAACTAAGTCAAACATTATTGAGTGCAATACAGGTAGTCAAAGACATATTGGCCTGTTGCGTTAAATTGTTAAGGTGATTATTATATGTAAGCTAATGTTTGTTTTCTATGCATATAGTTATAGATGTAAATTACCAGAATGAATTCATAAAAAGTGAAGTCTCTATTATTGGTGTCCATCCAGTCATGAGATGCCATTACTGGTGGTGCACAAAGACAAAATTGCAACGCATTCTGCATTTTAAATCTGAATGAGATTATGGGGACGTCACCCGGTGCTCTAGAGATCCTGGACACGGTGTAACCTGGTGCCATCAGGATTATAGCTACTATAGGGAGCCATAGCTGTAATCTGGCAAGATTTGCCTTACTGACCTGCCAGCCGCAAAGAGCAAGATGACCGGACTATCACGGCACTGTCTACTGTCAGAGGGAGAGTCCCCGCTCAGCCCTGCCAGAGGCCACCAGGTCATCCGCTGCCCACCTCACTGGCTGTAGAGTGCAACTGTTGAAAGTAACTGATATCCTTTATTTCTAATCCCAGCCTTAACATTCTCACTGTTTTCTCACAACCACCCTTTCCAGGGGCTAGGGAATATTTTTCATGTTTTCTTCACAATGGGCCCTGGGGTTTCCTGGTTTTCCTGTTTTTTTATTCCCACTTGAAAATGCAGTATACTGTGTGTACAGCACTTTGTGACAATCTCAATTGTAAAAATGCATTCTAACAAATATATTTGATTTGATAACAAATGCAAGAGCATTCACCTGTCACTGGGCTGTACGACACAGTAAAGTGGATGTCTCTCCACCAGGGTGTTAAAACTTTGATATATTTCTGCATGCTTCTTTGTTCTTTTATGAGCAGATGATCTGAGAATTGTGGTCTGTGTTCACAGACATCTTTTACTGTTCCCAGGGTCAGGGCAGAGATAGGGAGGCTGTCTTTCACTTCATAATGCACGTTAACAGAACACTCTGCAAAAGAACTTTAGATGAAATGATTTCATTGTCTGAATTTAAGATGTTCAATTCAATTCAATTCATTTTTATTTGTATAGCGCTTTTTGCAACACAAGTTGTCACAAAGCAGCTTTACATTGTTACCAGGGCTGAGACCCCCTGAGAGCAAGCCTAAGGTAACAGTGGCAAGGAAAAACTCCCTATCAAGAAGAAACCTTGAGCAGAACCGGGCTCAGAGGGGGGGCCCATCTGCTTCTGGCTGGCACTGGGCAGATAGAGTTAAAGACAAACAATAAAATATACAATGTACTTTAAGACATTTAAGATTGATAGACAATAGTAATTAACAGCAGAGTGATTATAAGAATGTCTCCTAGGATGTCCAGTTCTTGGAACGCAGTTGGCTTTGATGGGCAGGGCAGCGAGGTAGCAGGACTGGAAAATGGGATGAGACGCTTGGGCTACAGCTCCGGACAGGAGCCCGGAGCAGGGACAGGAAGAAAACAGAAAACAGTGGTTAGTGGATAATAAGAATGGCAGGGATGTAGAACAGAGAGGCAAGAGAGGAGGGGCAGAGAAAAAGGTGCCAGTGTGCAACAAGGAAAAAACCCCGGCAGGCTAGCATTATGGCAGCATACCTGTTACCATACATGTTAATAGGCAAAATTATCCCTTAATTGTTTTGAAGACAGACACGGGAATAATTTATTTGTGTTCTATATTTTTGTGTTGTGATTGGTTTATGTCACGTTGCAATGGAATACACTCTCCTGCTGACTCTTCTGTGCCAGAGACTTCCTGGTTAAATACATAATGAAGACCCCCTCTGTTCAGCTCTTACATAAATCCTCAGTGTCTTCAGTATCTCTGGCAACTGCTTCATTCTGCCACTAAATTATTCAGACCTTCATTTTTTACCAAATACCATAAGGTGTTATAATGATTTCTGTCTTTGACCTTTATGAGGATAATGTTTAGGTCCGGTCTCTCTTCTGTGTGCGGTCATGATAATGTGCTCCTCCTTTTCTGCTCCTGAGGTCCTGCCTGTGCCTGTGTGTGAGAGACTGCCTGAACCTGCCGTCACACTCTCCCACAGTGTGTGCAGGGCCCAAACTCTGTGCTCATCCAGTGAAATGTTCCCTGATACTTCCACAGTGCTGTCGCTGTTCATTACACGCTGCTCATTGAGAGGGGGCACAGTAATGCAGAACAGGATGTCGTGTGACGATGCGAAACGTTCTCTGATGAAATGTGGATTTGCAGGTGTAGGCGCACTTTCTGTACAGCGCAGCACGGCGTTGCTTTGCTGACACTCCCAGCATCCCCAGGTGAACAGAATGACTGGTGCCTGCGGAAAAGAGCAGCCGCACAGTTTGTGTCTCAGTCAGTGCCGAGTGGCACAAAGTGACATTAGCAATACACAGATTTAGCGAAGAGCACATGACCGTGGCACGTTTCACCCATCGCGTGAGGTGGTGTTGCTCCTGAAGGCACCTGAGAGATGTGGTGGATCCTGTCGATCTGTGAAAAACCTGCTTTTTCTCAAAGCCCCTCCTACAGTTTGCACACCAGTATCAGCGCCTCACAAATCAGGACACCACAGAGGGACAGCGCATCCTGGAAGCTGATTGGTCAGACACGCCTGCTTTCACAGTGCAGTTTAGCTGCTCGGGGGCAGGTCTGGGCTAAGTGATATGTTGCTATAGTAACTTAGTCGGCTACAGTTTGAGCTAGCTTTCTGAAACGGGTTAAGCCTGACTGTTGGGAACATCTTGCTAAAGTTAACCAGCTACCTCAGTAATCCTTCTTTGTGAAACGGGCCCCAGAAGGGCTAAAATCAAAACCCAACAATAAATAAACCATGCAGTAAAACGACAGTATAGAAAAAGCAACACAAAGACAGATGGGTTTGAATAAGGGGTGTGGATCTACGGTCTGAAGTCTGAAGAGGCGGGTCTTCAGTCTGCACCACTGCAGGCCTTTATTCCCTCCCAACCACTATGCTCTGCTGCCCAGTTGCGTCTGGTAGTCCCATCAAATCAGGGCACAAAACCACTTTCCAGAACTTTCTCCGCCGTTGTCCCCCGATGGTGGAATGAACTTCCACACTTCCTCCGTTCTGCTGAGTCCTTCACTACTTTTAAGAAAAAGCTGAAGACACAGCTCTTCCACGCTCACCTGAACACCTGAAACACTACCACCTAAAGCAATTCTTTATATTGTAAACTTTGCTTTCCATAAAAAAATACCCTATGGTTTCATGCACTTTTAACTTGCTTGTACCTAGCTGGTAAAGTTGGAACCTGGTGATGCAGCGCTTCTGTTATTGTTGACTCCTTATGGTTTTTTGCTTGTGTTGTACTCTGCCTCACTTGTAAGTCGCTTTGATTAAAAGCATCTGCCAAATGAATAAATATAAATATAAATTGGAAGATGGCCAGTGATTCTGCTGTCCTGGTGTCTCTGACCCTGCTGTCCTGGTGACCCTGCTGTCCTGGTGACTCTGACTCCGCTGTCCTGGTGTCTCTGACTCTGCTGTCCTGGTGTCTCTGACCCTGCTGTCCTGGCGACCCTGCTGACCTGGTGACTCTGCTGTCCTGGTGTCTCTGACTCTGCTGTACTGGTGTCTCTGACTCCGCGGTCCTGCTGTCTCTGATTCCACTGTCCTGGTGTCTCTGACTCTGCTGTCTTGGTGACTCTGCTGTCCTGGTGTCTCTGACTCCGCTGTCCTGGTGTCTCTGACTCCGCTGTCCTGCTGTCTCTGATTCCACTGTCCTGGTGTCTCTGACTCTGCTGTCTTGGTGACTCCGCTGTACTGGTGTCTCTGACTCCGCTGTCCTGGTGTCTCTGACTCTGCTGTCCTGGTGTCTCTGACTCTGCTGTCTTGGTGACTCTGCTGTCCTGGTGACCCTGCTGTCCTGGTGACTCTGACTCTGCTGTCCTGGTGTCTCTGACTCTGCTGTCCTTGTGTCTCTGACCCTGCTGTCCTGGTGACCCTGCTGACCTGGTGACTCTGCTGTCCTGGTGTCTCTGACTCCGCTGTACTGGTGTCTCTGACTCCGCTGTCCTGCTGTCTCTGATTCCACTGTCCTGGTGTCTCTGACTCTGCTGTCTTGGTGACTCTGCTGTCCTGGTGACCCTGCTGTCCTGGTGACTCTGACTCTGCTGTCCTGGTGTCTCTGACTCTGCTGTACTGGTGTCTCTGACTCCGCTGTCCTGCTGTCTCTGATTCCACTGTCCTGGTGTCTCTGACTCTGCTGTCTTGGTGACTCTGACTCTGCTGTCTTGGTGACTCTTCTGTCCTGATGACACTGACTCCACTGTGAGGGAGTATTTTTGGGGGGTGTGTTTTTTCGGGGGAGTGGCCTTGTGAGGGAGTGTTTTTGAGGGGGGGTGTTTTTTGGGGGGAGTGGCTTTGTGAGGGAGTATTTTTGGGGTGTGTATTTTGGGGGAGCAGCTTTGTGAGGGAGTGTTTTTGGGGTGTGTTTTTTGGGGGAGCAGCTTTGTGAGGGAGTGTTTTTGGGGTGTGTTTTTTGGGGGAGCAGCTTTGTGAGGGAGTGTTTTTGGGGTGTGTTTTTTGGGGGAGCAGCTTTGTGGTGGCGTGGTTTTTGGGGGAGTGCCTTTGTGCTGGAGTGGGTTTTGGGGGAGTGGTTTGTGGGGGAGTGGCTTTGTGCTGGCCTTTCTACACTGTGTCTGTAGGTGGATATGGTGATGAGGTGGACATGGTGATGAGGTGGGCATGGTGATGAGGAGGTGGACATGGTGATGAGGTGGGCATGGTGATGAGGTGGACATGGTGATGAGGAGGTGGGCATGGTGATGAGGAGGGCATGGTGATGAGGTGGACATGGTGATGAGGAGGTGGGCATGGTGATGAGGTGGACATGGTGATGAGGTGGACATGGTGATGAGGAGGTGAGCATGGTGATGAGGTGGGCATGGTGATGAGGAGGTGGACATGGTGATGAGGTGGTGGGCATGGTGATGAGGTGGGCATGGTGATGAGGAGGTGGGTGTTTAAGGAGCGAGGGTTTGCCTGGAGTACAGGAAGCTGCCAGAATAGTGGTGCTGTGCCGTTGAGAGCATGCAGTTTAAGGCTATTTTATCCTGGGAGTCTGACTTTGTGCCACTCAATCCCTTTATGGGAAATAGGAGCCAAGTCACCTTCGACTCTGCGGCAGGAAGGTGTTATCAGGGCCAGAGGACCGGCTGAAAACCTGCTGCCATGAAGAATCCCTGTTCCCTCTGCCTGCTGTCAGCAGCTCAGCCTCAGACTGAGCACAGCAGAGATCAGATGTATCTGCTGGACAATGTCGCCCCCTAGAGATGGAACAGCTGAGGAGTCTCCTTGACTGGCTGGCTTGCTCGGTGCACTCCCTGTATGTGAGGTGGTGGTGTGCGTATTGTGCGGACTGTGGAACAAAACCAGGACAATGGGATACTGGTTAGTTTAGTGGATGACATGGTGTTCTGTTGCATCACAAAGTATCTGTTGTCCACTCCTGTGTCCTTAGCCTGTTGGCCGATCATTTCGGATTCTGTGCATATAAGCACTGGAATAAATGTGCTTGAATTTAAGATATATTTGTTTTTTTATTTCTGGCAAATTGTTGAAATTTTAATTATTAGAATTAGGGCAAAAATTTCCAAGTCTGTGTTTTAAAGACTGCCTTGATGTTTTGGGGTAAATGATCTTAATGCTTCAGTCAGGACAGAATATAATTAATGGTCAAATATGTATTCTGTTAAATGTCTCACAGTGTCTCTTTTTTGTATTTCAGCCTTCATCTAAAACAGCTTGGTAAGCCTCCTGTTCTGTTTTTAGCTTGGGTCACAGTCTGCTGGATTCAGAGCGGAACATTAGCGTGAGAGCAATCCGGTTCAGGGCGTAAGCGAGGGCTTTGTGGGGACTCCGCTGCAGAGTGGTCTTTAGGCGTGTTCACATCAGTGATGAAAAATTCCATCACAAACCCAGAAGTCATTTTCTAACAA
This sequence comes from Megalops cyprinoides, assembly GCF_013368585.1. Taxonomy (NCBI): domain Eukaryota; kingdom Metazoa; phylum Chordata; class Actinopteri; order Elopiformes; family Megalopidae; genus Megalops; species Megalops cyprinoides. Next base: position 477,787 of record NC_050595.1, read on the forward strand.
GAGGACGATGACAGATCAATTTGGTGTGGCAGAAAATCAAAGCTGGGCAGCAAGGGATTTGCACCAATATTAAATTAATTTTCATCTCTTGCTGCAAGATAGTACAACAGAAGCATATATATATATATATATATATATATATATATATAAACTTTTTTGTTGCTTAATGTTTGGTTGCCTAGCAACCAGATAAAGCTAACCTATCGTCTGTGTTGAACCAAAATCTTTCTTAGGAGTGGCTTTAGTGTTTGAAGATGATAGGAAGAGATCAGTGTTTCTCAGTAAGAGGCCAGAGGACATAGCGGAGCCTACCAGGCAATGCAGGGAATTATAGGTCTCCATCATGGTTGAGCTGTTCAGACAAGAAGTCAAACGTTTCTGATGCAGCAGCATGGCAGAAATTCAGAATTCAGCATTTTTTTCCATTTCGCCACATACATTTCATCTTCAACTTAATTTTCACCTTATTCAGCCTCTGTCCATCTGCTTCTGAATAAATACCAGAGCAGATGAACTGTCTGCTGTGTTAGAACTTTTTCCTGTGAATCACTTTCTCTTTCCCTCTCTCCTTCCAGGGAGATCAATATCCAGCCCGTTTCTTCCTTGAGGAGATTACAGTAAATCGATTGCTGAAGTGTTGTGTTGTGTTTGAGCATGTTTACCAGTGGGTGGCGCTGGACCAGACCCACAGCCTTACGGGACCGCTGGGAGTGGAGCAGGCTACTGCAGTGTCTTCTCCCTGCACTTCATACATGCAGAATCACAGGAAAGTTTATCCATAAACCACAAAACAGGAAGCTTCAGTATGACTTCATTGGCTCTCCACACAGGAGGCTGTGATGATGTGTGTAAGGGTCATAGAGCAAACCTGCCAAACCACTCTGTCACCCTGGAGAATGAAAGCTTTTAATTTGCTTTTAACCATAACTCTCAGCTTTCAACTTTACAGAAATTATTCCCCTGGGAGAGTCCCGATTTTCACACCCATCTCCCAAACATCTCCCGGGCCTGTATAAGTCACAACAGTTTAAACAAATCTTTACAATCAAAGGATGCCTAATGCCTGTGCACACCCTACTGTGGGTCCATCCCTATGTTTTAGAGATTGAAGGTGACACCACACAGGCTCAGCCTCAGGTGGAACTCGATGGTAACCTCTGCCACATTCAAATGCTTCTAGAGGGGGGGGGGAGGAGAGGAGAGGGTCGCTGGAGAGGGCTGAGTGGAAACGGAAGCAGAAATGCGCCTGCAAACAGAATGATTGGCGGAAAGAGACATTCCCCTTGCCGTTTTGAAGGCAGTGAGTGTTTGATAAGACCTGTGCATTGAACACAGTGGCAGAAACGTGTGGTGCAACTTGCGCTAAGTATTTAGCTAGCTAATGACGTTAGCCTGCTTTAGGTTTTTCCTCTAAGTTCACATGATGTCAGGTTTGCGTTTCCCTCATAATGTCTTACAAAGTTTTACTAACCAATATTTCAAATAGATATGATGATCATCAAGCACCAGCGACAAAATAACCTTGAAAACGCACTCAAAACCGCAGTGCTGCTTTCGCTGTTTAATTTTGTACTCACTGTTTCACCCCCAGATTTGCCACATTGCTGATGCACAACAGACAGTTCTAGGTAAAGGTGTGTGCGGTCACCTGTCTGAAGGTGGGTATAGACAGTCCTGTGCGGACAACCCTAGGACTCATTTAAAGAAGTTCAAATTTTGTATGTGCATGTATCTATTTGTAGTCATTAACCAGTGAAAGTTGCAAAGGAGATGAGAAAACCTAGAGAGGGCGTGTCACTGAAATGCATTTGGTGATTTAACAGACTCGCTAACAGCTCTGTCTTTATAACAAGCAAGCCACGTAACTGCTGGCTCAGATTGCAAGTTAGCTGTACCAAGTTAAACAGACAGTATTCCTTTGAATAGTCGCATTTGATAGAATAATTCAATAATCTACTATTAAGCTAATTATCCTCTGCAGCGATGGCTGTATTTATATGATCGCTGTTAATACGATGCTCATTCTTACACTTCATCGCTTGCCTGTAGGATCCATTTCACCCGGCAAACTAGCCCCGACTCTCCACTGTAAACTAGAATGTGACGAAAACGCGGAGAGAAGCACTTTAAGCAATAATAAGTTTTTATTTGTGCATCATTTTTTAGCCTATAACATAGACTGAAACCCACGGTGATTAGCAGGCAGATAAACATTAAGTCAGTAAAAGCAAAAATAATAAAATGAAGCAGAGAGCATTAGATGGTGACCATCTGCAAACGTGCGGCACGTTTTGTGATAGTGACGGTGACATCCACGGTCCTCTCTAATGCTGAAGCTCTTATTGCAGGATGCTGTTGTCCAGAGTAGGCAGGGAAAGCCACGCTTAATTGATTAAAACGTTATTTTTAATATTTCAGTTTTCTCTTGTACATAGGCTACTTAAAATGCGTAAACACAAAGCAGCACGGCATGCGCCAACGGCTGGCGTTTTGACTTTGCATTAAATTACATTACATTGAAACACCACCTCCAGTTCGAGTTGGCCCCATGGAAGCCGGGCTTCCCACTGACATCTGTTAGAGAAATGGATTTCCGTTGCAGCCCAAGTTCCAACATCTAACAGACGGCCAGTCATACCCTCTCATGAGAATCATACGTTTCCATGAAAATCATTTTTATGAAGATCATACATTTCACATTTACATGTATTTATTTAACAGACGCTTTTATTCAAAGTGCAAAAGTGCATACAGCAAGTATAGCGACAGTACGGGGACAGGATGTGTACAGTTCCACAATGAGACAGTTCTCAGCTGAGAGCAAGGTCTGTTTGAGGACACAGTACTATCAGATTTGTACAACTACAGCGTATAGGGCTACTAATACGATACACCTTCAAACAGCAAACTTCAATAACTTCAAACGGCGCAATGAGCGTCAGGGTAAAGGCGTCCGTAGCAGGACAGGGAGTTCGTTCCACCACTGGGGAGCGATGTAAGCGAAACGCCGATATCTGGCAGAACGAGCACCTCCTGTCTTGACCATACAAGGAGCAAGGCGTCCAGTTGCTGCTGAGCGCAGGGGGTCAGGCTGGTGTGTAGGGCTGGATGAGTTCTTGGAGGTAGGTAGGGGCTGTCCTGTTGATTGCAGAGAAGGCGAGGGTCAGAGTCTTGAATCTGATCCTGGCAGCGACAGGAAGCCAGTGGAGGGATTTAAGGAGGGGAGTAACATGGGAGAATTTGGGGAGGTTGAAGATTAGTCGGGAAGCTGCATTCTGGATGAGCTGGACAGGCTGGGTGGTGCATGCTGGGAGGCCTGCGAGGAGAGCGTTGCAGTAGTCCAGTCGAGGGAGAACTGTGGCCTGGATAAGCTGCATCGCGTATGTTGTCAGGAACGGACGAATCCTCCTGATGTTGTGGAGGAGGAATCGGCAGGCCCGTGACATGCGAGCAATGTACTCCTTGAAGTCCAGGTTGCTGTCGAGGATGACGCCCAAGCTCTTTGCTGACTGAGAGGATGGTATTGTGGTGCCATCGACGGTGATGGAGAGGTCATGCAGGGGGGAAGGGCCGGCTGGGATGAAGAGCAGTTCTGTTTTTCTGAGGTTCAGCTTTAGATGGTGGGATGACATCCATTTGGAGATGTCAGCCAGGCATGCAGAGATTCTTTCGTTGACCTGGGAGGTAGAGGGAGGGAAAGAGAAAAAGAGTTGGATGTCGTCAGCGTAACAGTGATAGGAGAAGCCATGTGATTTGATAACTGAGCCATACCTTTTCGTGAATGTAACCTCCGTCACTGAACCCATAATGCTTTGAAAGGGAGCAATGAAATAGGCGACTGCAAGGAGTTGATAGGCCTACGTAAGAGCAGAGTGCGGTTTGATCATTGTTTTATTCTTGTTCAATTGGAAGATCGACAATTTGGTGTCTGTTTGGAGTTTGATTTTTGTTTTTTAAATGTCAATTACATTTAGCTAGCTACCTGCTGGCTTTGCTTCTAGCTAGCTGATCAGGGTTTGAATTTTCTGATAGTTGGTAAATTGCGTACATGGCAGTTGATGGAAAATTTACATCAGCGATCTGATTTTACGTCACTTGTTAGAATTTGTCAATTAGGAATAAAAATAACATTAATTCAGAGCGTTGACCAAAACCTGCTTTTATTTGTATCAAATGTCAGGATGTAGAAATCTGTCTTTTCAGTCCTTCTGGCGTGAAAAGGTAGAGCGGCTTCCTGGCAGCATGGTCTGGCCCAGTCTGCTGACACCGTCAAGAGCGGAATCTGATGATCTCTGTCACTTTGACAGAACTTGCAAGAAAGCATGAAAAATGGAAAAGTATGCCAATGGAAGCGCTTTATTAAGTCTGCTGGGCAGGATGCGGGTGGAGCAGGAGGGGGAAGGCCCTCGTCTCTAAGTGGCAAAGCATCACCAAACGATGGATAAAATGGAGCGGCTCTGAAACGATTGATTGGTGCATCTTCCTTGCTGAGATACCAGGAATTGGCTTTTAGAGCGTACGATGAGGACAATGACTCTGACAATTAGGGCATCTACGAGAAGTTATTTGCAGAAATTGCCGGGGATGATGAAGTTTGCTGGGCATTTTGAATCAGATGTGTTTTCCCGTATGTCAGAAAATAACCCATAATGATCTAATTGCCTTCGTTTCGATACGGGGCTAAAAAGACGCTTTTTGCATGCCAATGAAATTG
>NC_050595.1:487500-500000 GCF_013368585.1 Megalops cyprinoides
AATGAGATGTAACATTGTCTGCAGAGGGGGGACCTGGTGGAGCTGGCAAGAGTTCAGCTAAACAGAGGAGAACAGAGAGATTCTGCTGCAGGCAACATAAATATCACATGAACTCTGCGCTCGTCATACTACAGCGGGCTTTTAAAGGCCTTCCGAGGCATCGCGACAACCTCTTCAAAGATGATGTCAAAACACGGACAGGCTCGGAAACAAATTATTATCATCAGCGTCTGTGATGAGGACACGGAAAGCGTCCCCCTAAAACACGCACTGTGTTTGGGACATTGCCAGGATATATCCTGGCCTTTATAATGCGCTCAGGGCATATCTCCTTGGTCTGGGTCTGGGTCTGGGTAATGACTGTGCGGTTCTTTAATCAAAAGTTTCTCGATAGATCTTTTATTTACTCGAGCATATTACTGCAGACGTTTGGTTTCTCCTTCAAGTAAACGGTCCTTTGTTTTGTTCAATTTGTCTGAATCGTGTAGGCCTAATCAGTTTAGTCAAAACCCAGGTAAAAACCCCATTCTCTACGGTTCGTGCGTTTTCTCGACACTGCAAAGGCCGTTTGAATATCTACCGCATGTTATCCCGCCTCATTCAAAACCGCTCGATGTTCAATAAGAGCAAATCCGAGGCAAAATGACAGAGGGTGTAATTGCTTGCTGTGTGATTTAACAATGCAACTTTTTAAGCTATTCATGTCTCGTCTGTCCTTGACCCTTGAAGAGGTTGTAATGCGGGGTATTTCACCCCTCCCTTTATATATATGTGAGAATGGGGCGGCGGTGGGGAGCTGTCGCCCGGCGTGCCAGCGGCCTCTCTCTGGGGCGCCAAAGAAGCGCTTTAAAAGGTCTCCAGGCGCGCGGTCATTTCAGGCTCGGAGTTCAGACGAGCCAAGAGGGGCCCCTTGTCCGCAGGGGTTCAATTTTAAAGGCTGCTCTGTCTCTCGATGGGGGGCGAGGCTCAATCTGCGGGACACCCCGCTGATCTCTTCAACACAGGGAGCCCACCAACTTATCCATGACAACGCCTGTGCGGCTTGGCCGAAGAAAGCGGCGCAGAGGCGCGGAGAACAAAGAGGGCACATTTTACTAAATGTAGTTGCCTCTGAAAGAAACATTTCCTCTTCGCATTATTTGTTTGGCGTTTAACGAAACATGAATAGATACGCAAAGTGTGCGAATATACCGGGCCATATCTGGGGGTGTATTCCTTCAAATGTAGACAAAAGTATCGAAATGAGGGGTTTTAGCAGTCGACGCCTGATCCTAAATTCAGTTGTTGTGCGAGCCGTAAGCAGAGTAACAGACCTCTTACGGCACAGCAACGGCTACTTTGCAGGAGCGGATGTATTCACTCATGCATGTGACAATTAAAAGCAGCCTAGGAGACAACGCAGAGTCTGAATTAAAAAAGATTGAACAATGACAAACATTAAAGAACTGCAGGAGAAACACACTCAGAAATTCATAACCTTAACACACTGTGCTGTGATCATAGATGGTGTTTACCTTTGTGAGTGGAACACTCTGTACCAGCAACGAGTTTCCCCTCAAACACCTGCCACGTTCTATTGGTCTGACCACATGACAAATATCTTCCTCTTAATATTAATAAAAGCAGCAAACACAGCAGTAGGAGATACTATGAACTGATGAGTGTCACTCGCAGAAATACCCATCGCATGTGCGTTGATCAGCTGCGAGTGCAGAAAACATTATTTCTCGTTTGACTCAGAAATGCATCCGTTGCCAAGTAGCAGAAGTGTACGAGCGTGAGATGTGATCGTTTTAATATGGGCAGGACAGAACCTCATTCTTCATTTAAAAAAAAAAAGAAACGAAACGACAGAAAAACATCGCACCTAAACAGGCATATGAACATACAATTATATCCCATCTTAAAACGGTCAATTTTTCGAAGTAGTGACTGTTCGCTGTCGTCCCTCCTTCTGGGAAAGCAAGGCGACAATCGACTGGCACGCAGGAAAGCGCTGGGAAGGGGTGGAGGAGAGAGGAACAGAAAGCGAATCCAGTCCGTCTTTTTTCTCGCGCTGCAGAGTTCCTCGAAGCTCCGTGTTTTGGCCCCGATCCGTGCTCCAAGTTAAGCTGTAGTTTCCACGGCTGACCATGGTTTGGTGCTGTTGGCTGTCTCTGTCTGCTCAGCCCAGGCTGTGCCGAGCTCCCTGCGGGATCAGAGCGCTCCCCCGCCGGGACCCTACTCTCACATCCTCCTGCTGGGACCCGGCTACATTTCCAGCCAAGCCTGGCTTTATTATGTGTGTCTGCACTGCAGTCCCGCCAGCAGTCGGATTGGGAGGCGGAGGGAAGACCAGAGTCAGGACAAAGAAAAAGGGAGAGAGAGGCTAGCGACCGCAAACATTTTTGCTTTAAAGGAAAATCCAAAAAGCGGGGAAACATAAAATATAAAGTCCCCAACGGTGGAAATGCTGGGTGAAATAGCGATGCCAGTGCCACCTTCGCTGAAATAACGGACGGGGGAGGCGGCTGGATGTAAGTAAGATCAGGGCAGAATATATACATATAGTTACGATAACTACACGGAGAACCCCGGGACAGCTACGGCTAAGCACGGGAAGAAAAACGAAGAGGAAGATAGCGAGTGCGTTTAAACCGAATTATATAATTGCTTAATTAAGGTAATCAGATTGAGACGCGCTGGCACCTTTTCCCGGGGACGATCAGGTGTTATCGTATTGCTGTAATTTTGGCACCCGCCGCTACTTGCAACTCGGATTGTGTATCTGTGAAGCCGCGCTACCGCTAGTGACTGTTTTTTTAGAGGAACAAAAGAACCGTCCTGCTTCGGTGTCGGAAATCGGCAAGTTATCCTGTGAATTCTACAGGTTGAGCTGGAGCAGCTGAAAAGTTGTACTGGGAGAAATCCGGGAATAAAACCCCCCGTTTTCTTTTAGTCGGCTGTACCCCCTCGTTTCAAGTGCCACTGGACAGTACTACCATAGACTGGAGTTGCCGCATTGCAACAGGCAAAGAAGTAAAAAAAAAAAATCAACTCAAGAATCTGTATGATTGCAAATTTGTGAAAGGGCCATCAGTCGCAAAAGGGAGAAAAAGCCTACATTAACTCGGAGATGTCTAGACGGAAGCAGGCCAAGCCGCGGTCCGTTAAAGGTAAGTCTTTTTTAATGGATAGAAGGAAAAAAGATCCTCCCGAGCAGCGGCATGACCAATGAGATTTCATGGCTAAATTTGGCGGGTACTGTGAAATTCAAAGATTTAATATCTTCTTTCTGTATTGTAGTTTTTTCAGCGATTTTCAAAGCCTGAATGATGGTGTGACGAGGGAGAGAGCGCGAGCGAGAGAGAGAGAGAGAGAGAGAGAGAGAAAATAAAACCCAGCCGCTCTTTACCCAATTAGAAACGGCTTGTCCCCGATTCGCCTTTTGTTATTGTGGTTCCCATTATTATGGCTATCAGTAATATCACACGTTTGGTAGTGATACACGTGTTGTGTTTTTCTTGTTGTAACTTTATACATAATCCCATTATTATATATATATATATATATATATATATATATATATATATATAAAATATATATAATATTTATATATATAAAATATATATAATATTTATATATATATATATATATATATTTATTATGGGGGTAGCTACATACAAATATACATAGATACCAGGTATACCAATAATATCAGGTAGACGCGATAAAGTTACACTATTGTTTGCAATTCACTCTAAAAATATGTATCGGGAGTATTACATGGCACCATTTAGCCACTCATTAACTTTAAAATCATGAGCTATAATTTAAGTTGTTTTAAATGAACACTAAAGATATGTATTTCTAATGAGAAGGCGGCTGAAGGCGGTTTACCGAATGATTCATCATAGCAGCAGATACATTTCAAGTTATTTGTATTATCCATATTTACATTTTAGATTTAGAATTTAAAAGAACGAAAAACTTTACTAATAATTTTCTCATATTGTCCAAATACCTTCAGTGCTGCACGCACATAGTGGCCGGGTTGTGGCGCCTGTCATGTTGGGCTTGTTGTACGCCGCACCGAGCTCTCTCTCTCTCTCTCTCTCTCACAAACGTTTTTGACGTTTTCACTGATTGGCCTTTTTTCACCTATTGGCGAAGGATTCGAGCGCCTGTGGGTAATTCGTTGGACGTGTTTGAGGGTGTACACAACCTCCAGTTCCTGCTCCTCTGTCCTTCAACATTACTTTTATAATGACAGACATTGCAGTTACAGGCGAGGGTCATTTGGCATGTTAGACTCTGTCGAAAGCAGATGGGCATTAGGGCGACCATGTGGCCCCGTGTTTGGAGCCCCCTCCCACCCCCAATAATAACCTTTTTTGTTCTAATTAACGGCAGGGCCGCGATGATCACTCAGCTTCGGTTGAATTTTAATCTCACAAAGACGGCACCACTGCCTTTAATAACCACCGGTAGGTTTTAAAGTTGCACAACGGCTGCTAACGACCTCAGTGTTTATTAAGTAAAAATAAGCAAACTAGCTTTTTTTCTGGTTTGACTTTTTCCACATTCAGATATGACCAGATGTGATCAAAATCAGGCAAAGCTGCGTGCTTTTGTGCGGCGCCGTCTCGTGCTGGGGCAAGGTGTCACGACCTTTCCGTGAAGCGGAAGACCGACACAACGTCCATCATACACACAAACCGCAACCAGGAGTCTGAAACACATCCACTCACTTCTGTAACTTCGTTCATAATTTCTGCTCGTTTTATTATCTGATTTACTGATTGCACACAGCGTGGAATAACTCCATCGAGCCGTTTATACACGCGCATCTTCTCCAAAATCTTTAAGAATGAACGTCCAGTTGGATAGTGATATTGTCAGTGCAGTGCCAATGTTAGCAATGGCTGCTGACCTCGAGGAAATGGGAGTTTAAATTGTACAGTGCGGAAGCAAATTTACAGAGGCTAATCGGTGTGTGTAACAGAGATGCAGTGTTCTTTCCAACATCTAACAGACTGACGTGTGCTAAAATGGTACGAGAGAGGCGGAGTGAAATGCACCGGGGGTTGACTGTTTTTATATTCTGAAGTATCTCACACAGATTTAACACACGAGCGCCTTACTTGCGTTACCACGCACTGGTGTCAGGCGTATTTTTTATACTTTAATTCCAGAAGCAAACTCAAGCCTGAACCCCCCCCCCCCCCCCCCCCCGCGCGCCTCTCCCCCGTCCTCTGTCCATGAATTGATGTTGAATTATGTGCTTCATTGCGTTCGTTAAAGGAACGATGTTGGAGGACGCGCCGACACTGGCCGTTTTAATGACTGGATTTGAAGGAGACGGAGAGAGAGATCAGTGCTTATCAAAATATTATTTCTGCCAATTAATCCTTTTTTAATGTGCGTGCAGAGGTCTAGGCTGGGGCATTTCTGCTTCATATCTGCAACGTCCCCACGAGTCTTCCATGCATAATGTAGCGATGATTATTACTTAATTACACATTAATAAATCCTCTTCATTTGCAGGACATTAAGAGGGAATGAATGCACAATAAAGAGAGAGAGCATACTTATTTGTGTGTGCGTGTGGATGGTTTACAGTCAGTTTGAATTGAGCCATTATTTCAGAGAAAGCGCTGGGACTGTTCAGGGCTGGGTGAGCGAGTTGCAGGGGCTAAATGACATCAGTTCCACCCCAGCTCCCATCTCTTCACCCCTCATTCCACTCCACCTTCCTCTGCTCCAACCCCCTCCCACCCCACCTCTGCTGGGGGTGGCGAGAGAGGCGACTGTTTCCGTCCGTTTGAACAGAGCGGAGAGGGGGGGGGGGGGTACAGTGCTGTCCATCCGCACCTGAAGCACTTAAAACTGTCCGCACAAGCACAAGCATCCTGCTGAAAGCGGAATCTTCCTCCTAGCAGTGTGCTGTTTGTGGAAATTTTACCACACAAAGGCTAGCGTGAGTCAATGATTCACAGGGCTCTACACTCATGTCCAACGCATGTTGTTTGTATACATGCATTTGCCGTAATGTCTGAGAAAAGGGTACATCTCCATCTTACCCCCCCCCCCTCCCTTCACCGCACACATACCTTATGCTGATTGGCCAGAGAGGCAGGAAAACAAGACCCAAATTTATTTCCTTTTATTCTAATTTCTGCCCAAAAGGGGACAGGGAAAAATGCAGCGGCACCGTGAGCATATCTACATGCAAGCTCTCGCTCACCGAAAATCTGTCCGCCCACACCTCCCTGGCGTGTCCTGGACTGCTTCGCGTCGTTGCCTTGACTTTTTCCTGTTGTTTTGACCTGTTTTGCAGTGGGCAGGTGTACAGTTTTTTGTTTGCTTTGTTTGTTTTGTATGAGGAATTTTTTGTAAAGGTTTGAGAATCAGAATCGGTCCTGTTCTGCTCGGGACTCTCTGCTTTTAAAGTGTGCAGTTAAAAAGCAGAAAAATGTCATCATCATCAAGTGCAGGAAAACCAAGCCGTGCACTCACAGCTAGCAGCATCCAATAGTTTAGGGTTATTTTTCGTGTGCCGTTACACACGGTCGGATGCATTGATGAGGGCAATGTAGCCGAAATGCAGCAGTATCGGTGCGTGTTTAATAGCAAATGGAAAATATCAATAGGACGCTTTCGTAAGCTTCTGTGGACTGGGGAAGACGGCTTGGTTTTTTGACGCTCAGATCTGTATTTGCGCTGTCCTGCATGCCATGCGACGCTCACAGGCCTGCATCTCTGACGGGGAGGTCAGTGTGTCTCCGGTCGATGCCCTGCGCATATAGACACCCCTACTCGCAGAGACCCTGCCCACAGACCCCCCACGCCCACAGAGACCCCAACCAAAGACCCCCACATGCACAGAGACCCCACCCACAGACCCCCCACGCCCACAGACCCTCCACGCCCACAGAGACCTGGCTCTGTCACAGCTGAGAATCATTTCTGTTTGACACACTTCATTCCGAGCGAGGCCAGCACAGCCATCATCTCATATGACTCAGTGCTGTGCTTTGGCAACGTTCTGCTTCCAACCACTGATCTGGGATCATCTTACTCCAGCCCAAAACTAACCCCAGTCATTACAAAAAAAAAACAGCATAGCTGATCTAGGAACAGCACTTTGTGAGTTGAACTTCTGTGTACACTCAATCTGGGGCAGTGAGGGAAATTGTTTTTATGTGTGGATTCTGCAAAAGATACAGTAAATTTGCAAATCTGGATGGTTCCATGCATTCGCCAGACACAGTATATATCTGCCAATTGCAGGTATTTTGGCCTAATGCAGGACCTCTGTCCCTGCAGCTCATAGTCTCTCTCTCTCTCTCTCTCTCTCTCTCTCTCTCTCTCTCTCTCTCTCTCTCTCTCTCTCTCTCTCTCTCTCGCTGCTGCTGCTGGCTGCTTTTATCGTTAAATGGCGTTTTTATTGTCACTGAGGCTTTGGCTGTGGAGAGCCAGGATTCATTGCTCAATGGACTGTTGTAAAAGGGTAAGTGGATTACCACAGGCCTGTTGAGCTGCGATTGGGGATGTAGATAGGTTCAGCCTGCAAGTGCTGACCCTGGATCAGCTTCAACTTCATTTCACTCTGTGTGGTGTTTAGGATTGGGGCTGGGTTAGCTGACCACGGATCAGTGCCTCGGGCAATTACAGCTCCTTTTTTCTGGTGTGTGAGCATTTCTACGTCTTTGTACCCACACTTTCCCCTGTCTGCCTGTAGCTCTGGCCTTCTGTCTGAGTGGAGTTTTAATGTCTTGCTTTTCCCTCAGAGACGGCACTGCTACATTTAAAATGCAGAAATCTTCATTCAGCTCTCACCCAGTCCACAGTAGGGTTTAATACCGAGAACAGGCCATTCTGTGCATCTGGGCCGAGGTTTTTCCGTACACTTCGTTGTGTCAGACCTGATCTTTTACAATACAGTGGTCTGCTTCCACCACAAATCCTGTAACTCCGTCCTTTCTAGTGTGTGTGAAATTCATTTGAAGTTACACCTACCTACGCCCTCTACTGCTGACGGAATACAGCCATCACGGCCTGAGTCCAGAGCACCCAGTTATCTTGACGAGGAAGTAAATGACCTTTGTGTCTGTGGAAGGAGGGAAGGTGAAGAGGAGTATGCTGCAGATTAAATTCTGCTGTGATCGATCCTGAGACGCGGGGTGGTCCTGCCGGTCCTTCTCTTTACCGTTTACCTTCTGTAACTGGCAATAACGTTTCTGCTGGAGAGGCGGGCGTTCTCGCTCTGCAGACCTGTCTGGCGTGGTGTCGACGTCTTCATCGGCTTCTCAGTGAAGGGACAGGCTGCTGAAGTCCCTCACAGCTACACTTTCCGCTTTGTCTCTCTGGCCACTCAGTTGTGACCAGATGGGAGCAGGTCTGTGTGTTAGAGGCCTGACTGCCTCTGTTGCTGTACCGAACCTGCAGGTCAGAGCAACACGCTGCAACATTTAAGCACACACATTTTTCAGATAATCATGTATGTAATCGCATGTATCTGCATGAAAGTGTGAAGTTGTGTATGTGTGCGTGCGTGCAAATTTATTTTTAGCTCATGGACATGTGTAATGTAGTGTGTGTGATGCAGTGAGTGTGTGTGTGTGTGTGTAATGGGAGATGAACAGCAGTATCGGTTTGGGGACGCCTGTTTAAATAGCTGTTGTGTTCGCAGCATGAGCAATTCAATGAAACCACTGACTGATTTTACCCAGAAGAGGGAAAACGGTAACGTTGTTATTGTTTGAGCTCGTCTCTCACACCTGCATCACTTATGCTCACACACACACACACACACACACACACACACACTCTCTAACACACTCTCACACCGCACACTCACAACACACACACACACACTGTCACACACTTACTAACAGTGAGATGTCGCCTGGTCGTGGTTGTGCCCTGCGCTCAGGTGGGGGGGTGGACAGAGGCAGACAGGACAGGTGACTGGCCTCGTTTCTGGGGCTCGGCAGCGGCCCCTGCTGTTGTGGAGGTCACGCACGCGTGTCCCTGGTGGGCAGTGTTGCTGCCAGTGACAGCTCCTTATCAGCAGCCGCCTGCCCGCGTGTGTGGAAGGATCTGTCTTAATGTCTGAGCTGCGTGTGCCGTGCCATTGTAGCGGCTTAGCAGCTCTCTTTATCAGCGCTCTGGACTTACTGGGCCAGAACCGAGCAGCGCTGTGCGGCCGGTCCGAGCCCGCTCCGCGCTGCATTTCACTTCTAAAGAGAAGGGGACGCTGTGGTGGATTCTGATATTAATTCTGTTTTTGTTATCCGGGTCCCTACCCCCTCCCTACCCCCTGGACAGTCCTGCCAGAGCCCTCTCGCACCCCCCCTCCCCCGCTGCCCCCCGCTCCCCCTCCCTAGAGGCTCCGGCTCACGGCCGCCTTCCTCTGAAACTGATTGCACTGCAGCGCTGGGCAGATTAAAGAGAGCTGGAACAATGCAGAATGATTCATTCAAAGCCGCTGGATCCCAGACTGGAGCTCACAGCCCGGATCAGAACATTCCAGGGGAACCAACTTCTCCCTCTACTTAAATATAGCTTTACTTTCTTACTTCAAAAATGTTTCAAGTGTGGCACACATCATTTTTGAAAGGTTTATTGCATGAATCGGACAGGTTGAGGGACCGGCATATAACCAGTGCTCTTTTTGCATAGGAGTAATTCATTACTGTGTAACAACTTCTGCAGGTAAACAAAGGTCACAGTTTAATGTTGCTGTAATGTGCTGTAATGTATGTAAGCGTTTGTGTGCAGTGGAGAGTGAGTGTGTCAGTGAATCAGACAGGGTGTGTGTATGAGAGAGAGGGGGAGACAGGGTGTGTGTGTGTGTGTGTGTGTGTGTGTGTGTGTATGAGTATCAGACTGGCCAATGGGAGTGGTGGAGTCCTGCAGTGGGGTCAGGCCGGGGGTCGGGTCGGGGAGCCTCCCAGTGAGGGAGGAGGGGCTCCTGCCCCATAAATATATGCAGCAGTCTGGAGCGGCGTGCTAATTGCCCCCTCTCTTTATGTTTAATGCACGGCTGGGAGAGTCCAGCAGGTCACAGGGCTCAAGCTCAGAGACCCACACAGCCCAGTCGCTCCACAGACACCAGCACAGCCTGCAACCACGAGAGTCCTGCAATCCCTCTGTCTCTCTGTCTCTATGTCCTTCCCTCTCCCTCTGTCCCTCTGTCCTGATTTTCTGACTGCTCCCTGCTGCTGTCTACAGCCATTCTCCTGAGACACACATGCTATATGTCTCTCTCGCTCTCTCTCTCTCTCTCTCTCTCTCTCTCTCTCTCTCTCTCTCTCTCTCTCTCTCTCTCACACACACACACACACACACACGCACACGCACACACGTGTGCGCACAGATCTGTGCTGCCCTGTTGTTACAGCGGTAGTGCTTGACCTATTGATTTCCTTGCGCCCAGTAACAGGAGGAGAACAGAAGGAAGACAAAGCCGTTCTCCTGAAGCCCAGAGGCAGTGCTGGGTACTTTTAAGGATAAGAAGTTCTACAGCCACAAACGCTGCTTGCGTTCAAATATTCCTTTATGAAAATACATCCCTACTCTGAGTTCTGATTCCCTCTGTTGTTTATTAAACCTGAACATGGTTCAGACATCGGTGTGTAGTGAAGACGAGGACGTTTGAAGGAGGATAATCTGAATGTGTTCATAAACGACACGTTGATGATGGTCTCAGCGCTGTCCCCGCACCCCGCACGCACTCGGGAACGATTCGGCACGCTGGAGCGTAATTGCGAGATGGAGGCCCGATGCATGTCTGATTCCGGGAGGGGGGCGTGAGAGAGGGGGATGGTTTCGTAAGATGCGGCTTTAAACCTGTGAGTGGTGTAGCGGAGCCCGTGGGCCGCCCGTGTGGGGTAAATGCAGAACGGGGCCTCCTGGCTGCAGGCTCGAGTCCGACCGCGCGCTGAATCAAACTAGCGCGTGTCTCGTCAGACTCAGAATAAATTGCTAACGTTTTCAGTATCAATAGGACAACCGTTTTTACGAGCGAAATGCTTTTCTCTCTCGGAGGTGAGAGCAGAGCACCTGTGAGAGCTGTGGATTTGGGAATTGAGATCGGTGCACAAACAAACAAACAAGCAAACCTAATTTCGATATGTGACGTGGGCGTGACTTCGGTCTCATGCAGACGTTTAAAAATGCCTGCTCAAAACCCTGCCTGGAAACAAAATGTGTTTTCAAGGAATGTAAGATTTGAAATCTCGGGGGGGGGGGGGGGGTGTCCCTCAGTGTGGCACTCTGTCCCTCAGTGTGGCACTCTGTCCCTGACCCCCCTCCCCGAGCAGAGTACCCCACACTGCCTTGGCAGAGAGCAGAATTACAGGTGAGGGGGTGGTGTCCCACCTTGGTCGCGTCAGAAACTCAGGCTGGCCTGAGTTTAGCGTTGCTGACCGTCCGACACCATAGACGTAAGGCTGTGCGCACCACACTCCAGTCTTCAATTATCAATTAATATTTTTGAGGACAAAATGTTTTTAAAGCAGACAGCACATCCATTTTGTATTTCTGTAAACATGCATGTGTACATTTAGTTCGGTGCACCGTATCTCCTGTAGTCTACATTTGTTGATATTTCGGCGTACCTATTTAAGTTGTTTTTCTTGTCGCCACGGCGTCGCAAACAATGAGTCGCAAAATGCCTGGGATTGATTCGGGCGTGACATGCGGTGAAGCACAGTCCCGGCACCGCCTGTTCTGCAGACACAGGCTGGAGCGTGGGGTAATCAGCCCGTCCTCAACGCTATCGTACCGCTGCCACGGTCTCGCCGCGGCCTCGGGAGGATTCACTCCGTTTGACATCAGCGTTAAACGAGCCGTTCTCCGTGTTGCCATTGCTGTGATGCAGCGCGCAGTGTCGCTTTTGTAAGCTTTCACAGTCCTTTCCGAACTGATTTGGGTCGCGAAACTGTCCGTTTTCACGCCGGAGCTCGACCGTCCGTTGAGGTGTTTAACCCCGGTCGTGATGATGCCTCGGAAGCGCGGAGAACGGCCGCCCCTTGAAGCCGGAGCGAAGCGCGTTTTGTATTTTCTCTTGATTCAATTTCAGCGTCAAAAGGCGAGCGCTCCCCGCAGAGCGCGGAATAATAAAACGCGCAAACAGCGGGGTTATTGGAGAAACAATTAAAGTCGCTCTCTGTTTCAGGACAAAAAAGGATTTGCAACAATGACATTTACAAAGCGAGTGTGCATCTGTGAGATGCTTTCATCTGAAGTCTGGTCACAACGGTTTGTTTTTTACACGCACATATTGTCGACACCTGCACTCGGATTTCTGGAGCGCAGTAAGAGCATTTTCCTGTTCTAAAGCTGGTGTGATGTTTACAGTACTGCCATAAGCACAGACGCGTCGTGACGTCATGTGTTGCATGGGTTCGTTCATTCTGCCACAGAGGTCGCGGTGTGCTGTCACACGGCGCTTGGTGCTGCGTGACGTGCTCTGCCATCAAACATGCAATTCAGGAATAATGTTCTGAGCA
>NC_050595.1:515000-520000 GCF_013368585.1 Megalops cyprinoides
AGCCGCCCCTCCTGTCTGTGTC
The DNA here is from genome assembly GCF_013368585.1 of Megalops cyprinoides. Classification (NCBI taxonomy): domain Eukaryota; kingdom Metazoa; phylum Chordata; class Actinopteri; order Elopiformes; family Megalopidae; genus Megalops; species Megalops cyprinoides. The sequence goes on from NC_050595.1 coordinate 515,023, forward strand.
CTGACAGAAATCCACCCCTCCTGTCTGTGTCCTGACAGAAAGCCACGCCTCCTGTCTGTGTCCTGGTGTCTCTCCTGGTCCCAGGAAGGGAAGGAGCACACTGCCAAACATGAAATCTTGTGAATTGTATGCTGGGAAGACATATTTTACTTACAGCAACATTCAAAACAGTGTATGTAAAACAAAAAACGTGAAGCAAAGCCGAAAGCAGTAAATATTGTTTGATATCCTTTTCAAATGTGTGCACACACACACGCACGCGCACACACACACACACACTGACTGCAAATATGGGGCAGTAGTGTCTGTGTTAGATGTTTTATTTGCTTCCATACATGATGATTGGTATTAGTGAGATGACCCAATGAGAAGGACTGCTTCCTCTGCCTTCTTTTAACATCATTGGATGAACAAGTTCCAGTACATGACCTCTTCATGAGGTGGCCACAGGTAACATGCGGCTTGGTCCAGGTGTACGGCGTCGTGGACACTTAATCTCTGTGCTCTGCTTGGTCTGGTCCGGGGGCCGGGCCGGGGGCCGTGCCGTGGGCCGGGGGCCGTGCCGGGGGCTGGGCCGGGCCCACCCTTCCCCCCATCCACCCTTCCCCCATTTTCACCCTTCTCCCCATTCTCCCCAGTTGGGTTCAGGAGATGAAGGACTGTGATCCATAACAGGCTGAGCCAGGCAGCAATGAGCCACACCCCCTAACCTACCCCCCCATTCACAGGCCCAGCATCTAACAAATACCCCATCCTTTCTCTCATCTCTCTCAACATCTCTCCCTCTCCCCCTATCATCTCTCTCTCCTTCTTTTCTTCCTTTGACCTTCTGTCTCTGTCTGTGTGAACCCCTGGAGGTCCATAATATATTTTTAATTTCCCCAAGGCAATGACAGGCAAACAGTTTTAATGTGTGAAGAGGTGTGCTTGTGTGCGTGTGCGTGTGTGTGTGCATGTGCGTGTGTGCATGTGTATGTGTGGGAGGAGTAAGTGTAGGTGTAGGAAACAGGTGACAGCATTGTTGAGCAGCTGTCAAACTATTTGTTTATGTTTAATTATTATTATTATTATTGCTCCCTGAAATGAAATGCTCCCTTTTTCTCTTCCTCTCTCCGTCTTTCCTTCCCCCTCTCTCTCTCTCTCTTTTCCCTGGGGTGTTGTGTTGTAGTTGGGTGCTGCTTTTCCTCCTGAGAGAGTGTGGTGGGCAGGCCTGGGTAGTCACTGCCTCCTTCCTTCCCTGGGTGCTGTTCATATTTGGAAAATAGCCACCAGAGAAGTGATATTCCCTGTAAATAGTTCAGTGTTTGGTGTGTGGTGACAGGGTCCCAGGAGACTCCCACAGCGCAATGCTGCCAGTGACACACAGCTAGCCAGACATCACCAATCCACCCCGAGGAATCTGCTCTCAGACATCACCAACCACCCCGAGATATCTGCTCTGAAGTCACCAATCCACCTCGAGGTATCTGCTCTCAGACATCACCAGTCCACCCCGAGATATCTGCTCTCAGACATCACCAATCCACCCCGAGGTATCTGCTCTCAGACATCACCAATCCACCCCGAGATATCTGCTCTCAGACATCAACCAGTCCACCCCGAGGTATCTGCTCTCAGACATCACCAGTCCACCTTGAGGTATCTGCTCTCAGACATCACCAATCCACCTCGAGGTATCTGCTCTCAGACATCACCAATCCACCCCGAGATATCTGCTCTCAGACATCACCAATCCACCCGAGGTATCTGCTCTCAGACATCACCAGTCCACCTTGAGGTATCTGCTCTCAGACATCACCAATCCACCTCGAGGTATCTGCTCTCAGACATCACCAATCCGGCCTGAGGCTGAGTGTGAAACAGGGCACAGGCCAGCCCCCCCAGCCCCGCCTCAGCCCTGTCATTTAAGAGCACTCAGAGGCCTGCAGCGGGGATCGGGTGATGGCTGTGTGTTCCGCACTGGGGTGGCTGGGGCTCGGGCAAGAGGAAGTGCAGGCCAGCTGCTCCTACTGCTCACCACGTGTGTGTGTGTGTGTGTGTGTGTGTGTGTGTGTGCGCGTGTGTGTGGGCGCGCATGTGCGTGTGTGTGCGTGTGTGTGTGCACGTGCGTATGTGTGTGTGTGCGCACCTGTGCATGTGTGTGTGTGTGTGTGCGTGTGTTTGTGGAATCGCAGGGTGTGCAGGAATATCTGACATCATGCCTCGTGCAAACGTGAGGTAATCAGTGATCCCGGTAAGACAGTGTGAGCTTCCCAGATTCCTCCTGAACCGCGTGTCCACTCCTGTCGGCTAATTACCCCACAAACGGGTTTGTCTTTCCTCACGGTGACGGATATTGTTGCTAACCATTAGCAGCAATCTGCCCCCCAAAACCCACGCGCACATACACACACACAGACACACACTCACTCACACTCACACACACACACTCACTCACACTCACATACTCACACACACACACACACACACACACACACTCACTCACACTCACACACACACACTCACACTCACATACACACACTCACTCACACTCACATACTCACACACACACACACACACACACACACACACACACACACACACACACACACACACACACACACACACACACACACACACACACGCACACGCGCGCGTGCGCGCGTACACACACACACACACACACACACACACTCATTCACACACACTCACACATGCGCGCACACACACACACACACACACACTCTCACACACAAACACATGCACGCGTACACATATGCGCGCGCACACACACACATATACACACACACACACACACACATGCTCTGTGGTTTGGATGGTGATTATGGTGATTTGGATGGAGCGTGGTGGAAGTGCAGGGTGCCAAATTAAAAACTTGAAAGCGAGGTCTTGGGGGAGGGGGGCAGTTGGGTTGTTAAACAGGTTTTGGGGATTCCTTTTTAATTACTGTAAAGTTACTTTTTCCATTTGCTAGTATTGACTGTGGCTCACACCATGCCTTCCCCACTCCCTCCTCTCCCTGTCTCCCTCCATCCCTCCCTCCTCTCTCTCTGTCCTCCTCCATCCGTGTTTGTGTGTGCGTATGGTGCGTATGGTGTGTGTGTGTGTGTGTGTGTATGGTGTGTGTGTGTGTGTGTATGGTGTGTGTGTGTGTGTGGTGTGTGTGTGTGTGTGTGTATATGTGTGTGTGTGTGTCTGTGTGTGTGTGGTGTGTGTGTGTGTGCGTATGGTGTGTGTGTGTGGTGTGTGTGTGTGTGTGTGTGTGTGTGTGTGTGTATGTGTGTGTGTGTGTGTCTGTGTGTTTGTGTATGGTGTGTGTGTGTGTGTGTGTGTATGGTGTGTGTGTGTGTGTGTGTGTGTGTGTGTGTGTGTATGGTGTGTGTGTGGTGTGTGTGTGTGTGTGTGTATGTGTATGGTGTGTGTGTGCGTATGGTGCGTATGGTGTGTGTGTGTGTGTGTGTGTGTGTGTGTGTGTGTGTGTGTGTGTGTGTGTGCGTATGGTGTGTGTGTGTGTGTGGTGTGTGTGTGTGTGTGTGTGTGTGTGTGTGTATGTGTGTGTGTGTGTCTGTGTGTGTGTGGTGTGTGTGTGTGTGCGTATGGTGTGTGTGTGTGGTGTGTGTGTGTGTGTGTGTGTGTGTATGTGTGTGTGTGTGTGTCTGTGTGTTTGTGTATGGTGTGTGTGTGTGTGTGTGTATGGTGTGTGTGTGTGTGTGTGTGTATGGTGTGTGTGTGGTGTGTGTGTGTGTGTGTGTGTGTGTGTGTGTGTGTGTGTGTGTGTGTGTGTGTGTGTGTGTGTGTGTGTGAGTGTGTGTGAGTGTGTGTGTGTGTGTATGGTGTGTGTGTGTGTGTGTGTGTGTGTGTGTGTGAGTGTGTGTGTGTATGGTGTGTGTGTGGTGTGTGTGTGGTGTGTGGTGTGTGGTGTGTGTGTGTGTGTGTGTGTGTGTGTGTGTGTGTGTGTGTGTGTGTAGGGACAGGGCTGTGACTCAGAGATAATGGTTCTCTGTGGAGTGGGATGTGGCCTCCAGCTGGCACAAGCTGCTGTTTAATGTTCCATTCAGAGAGAGGGGTGCACCTCCACACCCCCGCACCAAAAACAGCGTGCCATAACCGAACCCCACCCGTGTGAGAGGAGTTGCTCGGGACGGCCTGCACCGGGAGCGGGAGAGCCGTCCACACGCTCCACGCTGGCACAACGTTTAAACTGCGTTGCTGCAACACTACAGCATGTTTGGATCTGCAGGCAGCATTGAGAGAGCGTTTTGTGTGCCAGCTGATCTCAGACCTGTGTTAGTGAGGAAATGCAACCTTGCTCTCTCTCTCTCCCTCTCTCTCTCTCTATCCCTCTCCCTCTCTCTCTCTCTCTCTCTCTCTCTATCCCTCTCTCTCTCTCTCTACCTCTCTCTCTCTGTCTCTCCCCTCTCTCTCTCCCATCTCTCTCTCCCTCTCCCTCTCTCCCTCTCTCTCTCTCTCTCTCTCTCTCTCTCTCTCTCTCTCTCTCTCTCTCTCTCACACACACTACTCAACACACACACACACACATACAAACACGCATGTACTCCATTCACATAGTTCATACACACACACACACACACACCTCCAGCCTCACTCCCTCTCCCACAGACTGAGTTCTGCTGAAACACATGCTGGGCATGAGACGTGACCTCAGCGCAAACAGGCCTGGTAAATGTATGTTTAATTATAGTATGTGTGAGTGCGGTGCGTGCATGTACTGTACATGTGTGTTAGTGTGTGTATGAATTAAACAATTACTTTACTTAATTAAACAATCTCATGCTGTAGCTTTCACAATACCACACAAATTTCAGACAATCTGCGGTTTCGCAAGCATAACCATTTATTCTGATTACGCAACTGGTGTCGATTACTCTGTGAATGATTTGTTTTAAGGAGGATAAAGGGGAACAGGTTGAAAGTAATGATGGATTTAAAGGTAGAGCTCGGGCTTCTCCTGTTTCCA
>NC_050595.1:537500-552500 GCF_013368585.1 Megalops cyprinoides
GCGGAGTCACTGTGGGGTGGGGGGTGCAGGATGGCGGAGTCACTGCGGGGCGGGGGGTGCATGATGGCAGAGTCACTGCGGGGCGGGGGTGGGGGGTGCAGGATGGCGGAGTCACTGTGGGGTGGGGGGGTGCAGGATGGCAGAGTCACTGCAGGGCGGGGGTGGGGGGTGCAGGATGGCGGAGTCACTGTGGGGTGGGGGGTGCAGGATGGCGGAGTCACTGCGGGGCGGGGGGTGCAGGATGGCAGAGTCACTGCGGGGCGGGGGTGGGGGGTGCAGGATGGCGGAGTCACTGTGGGGTGGGGGGTGCAGGATGGCGGAGTCACTGCGGGGCGGGGGGTGCAGGATGGCGGAGTCACTGCAGGGCGGGGGTGGGGGGTGCAGGATGGCGGAGTCACTGTGGGGTGGGGGGGTGCAGGATGGCAGAGTCACTGCAGGGCGGGGGTGGGGGGTGCAGGATGGCGGAGTCACTGTGGGGTGGGGGGTGCAGGATGGCGGAGTCACTGCGGGGCGGGGGGTGCAGGATGGCGGAGTCACTGCGGGGCGGGGGTGGGGGGTGCAGGATGGCGGAGTCACTGTGGGGTGGGGGGTGCAGGATGGCGGAGTCACTGCGGGGCGGGGGGTGCAGGATGGCGGAGTCACTGCAGGGCGGGGGTGGGGGGTGCAGGATGGCGGAGTCACTGCAGGGCGGGGGTGGGGGGTGCAGGATGGCGGAGTCACTGTGGGGTGGGGGGTGCAGGATGGCAGAGTCACTGCAGGGCGGGGGGTGCAGGATGGCGGAGTCACTGCGGGGCGGGGGGTGCAGGATGGCAGAGTCACTGCGGGGCGGGGGGTGCAGGATGGCAGAGTCACTGGGGGGCGGGGGGTGCAGGATGGCAGAGTCACTGCAGGGCGGGGGTGGGGGGTGCAGGATGGCGGAGTCACTGCGGGGCGGGGGGTGCAGGATGGCAGAGTCACTGCGGGGCGGGGGTGGGGGGTGCAGGATGGCAGAGTCACTGGGGGGCGGGGGGTGCAGGATGGCAGAGTCACTGGGGGGGCGGGGGTGGGGGGTGCAGGATGGCAGAGTCACTGGGGGGCGGGGGTGGGGGGTGCAGGATGGCAGAGTCACTGGGGGGCGGGGGGTGCAGGATGGCAGAGTCACTGCGGGGCGGGGGTGGGGGGTGCAGGATGGCAGAGTCACTGGGGGGCGGGGGGTGCAGGATGGCGGAGTCACTGGGGGGTGGGGGGTGCAGGATGGCGGAGTCACTGGGGGGCGGGGGGTGCAGGATGGCGGAGTCACTGGGGGGCGGGGGTGGGGGGTGCAGGATGGCAGAGTCACTGTGGGGTGGGGGGTGCAGGATGGCGGAGTCACTGCGGGGCAGGGGTGGGGGGTGCAAGATGGCAGAGTCACTGTGGGGCGGGGGGTGCAGGATGGCAGAGTCACTGCAGGGCGGGGGTGGGGGGTGCAGGATGGCGGAGTCACTGGGGGGCGGGGGGTGCAGGATGGCGGAGTCACTGGGGGGCGGGGGTGGGGGGTGTAGGAGTGTAAACTGCTGTTGCTCCCGGTTCAGTGTGTGTTTGAGAGCAGCCTGCCGTCGGCTCGCGGGCGGCCGTGTCAGGGGAGGTGCTGCTGTAATGGGTTTAACCCCTCTCTCAGGTGTGCTACACCTTTTTATCTGAAATGTCAGAGAGACGCAGTTCTCCAGAGACACACACCCAGAGACAGACGCCAGCAACACTAACTGCTCCACATTCCTCCCCGAGAATCCATTCAACACCCCGCAGCATCCAGAAACATGCACACAAACACACACACACAAACACACACAAACACACACACACACACACGCACACACACACATATACACACATGCACACACATACACACACATATACACACACACACACACACACACACATATACACACCCACACACATATACACACGCACACAAACACACACACACACACACATGCACACAAACACACACATACACACCCATACATATACACATGAACACACACCCATGCACACACACACACACACATACACACACACCCACACACATACACACACACACTCACACACTCACACACACACACGCACACAAACACACACAAACACACACACACCCACACATATACACACATGTACACACACATATACACACACAGACAAACACACATGCACACATACACACGTGCACAAACACACACCCACATACATACACACGCGCACACACACGCACTCGCTCACATGGACAAATACACACTAGCTCACATGCACAAACACACACTAGCTCATACGCACAAATATGCAGCCGCTCACACGTACAAATGCACACTCACTCACCGACGTACACACGCATGAACACACGCACTCACACACACCTGCGCTCACAGACACACACACACAAACACACAGGCATGCGCAGTGGTACAGGGAGACAGGTGGATAACAGATCAGTTGTCTGGTCCTCTTGTGTGTGTTTTTCAGTTTGTGCTGTGTTGTGACTGTGCATTCTGAACTTGGGGGGGTTATTGGAATGTGTGTGTGTGTGTGTGTGTTCCTCCTGTCCCCTGCTGGCCGGCAGTGCCGTAGCTCTGCTCCCCTGGGTGCTACCGCTGCCTTTGTTCCACACTGCCTCTCCCCTCCCCCACACCACTCCTGTCTGTCCTTTGTCCCGGGAATAGCCGTCTAGCTCACTGCCTGATTGGAATCCTGAGCTCTCTGCAGCAGGGTCACATGGGGTCTTCCTCTGAGAGGGGATTGGGGGGGCGGGTGGGGGAGGGAATTTTTGTTCTTAGATGGAATAAAAGGTGTATAGGTGAGATCTCATTCACTGGTGTCCGTCGCTGTGACATTGGAGACTCCCCAGGGCAGGGGAAGAGAAAGGAGGAGGTGTGTGTGTGTGTGTGTGTGTGTGTGAGAGAGAGAGAGTGAGCGTGAGAGTGTATGAGTGTGTGTGTGAGAGAGAGTGAGCGTGAGAGTGTATGAGTGTGTGTGTGTGTGTGTGTGTGTGTGAGAGAGAGTGAGTGTGAGAGTGTATGAGTGTGTGTGTGGGAGAGAGATTGTGAGTGATATTGTGAGTGTGCATGTCTGATTGTGTGTCCTTGTGTGTGTGTGTGTTTTGGGTGATATTCTGTACCAGAGAGGCATAAAAACATACAAATAAGTTCCCAGAAAGGGGGGGGGGGGCTGTCAGTCCTTCAAAAACAAAAGAAACAAAAAAGTCCACATTATTAGTCTTGCTTCTTTGCTGTCTCTTCAGAAACAGAAGTCTTTCCTTTTTTCTTCCTTTCTCGGGCGCTTTTTTTCTGTAATGAGAGCGGCTGTGGGGAGCAGGGGGGCGCAGGCCTGCTCTCCGGCTGGCTGCTGAGAGCGCCCTGCTTGAGTAATGAACTCCCCCAGGACCCGGCAGAGTAATGCAGGCCCGTTTCCACCCGCCGTTCCCAGGGAGGGTGGGGGCTGAGCGTGCGTGGCCCCCCGCCCGGCTGCCAGGCCGTGAGGCCTGTGAGTGAGCAGATAAAGGCGGGGGGGGACGCAGTGGTGGGGGTGGCAGCTGTGAGGGGTTTGGAGCTGACTGGTGACGCGCTGATAAGGGTCCATCCGGATCGGAGACACACAGAGAACAGGACTAATCTTACAGTGCGCTGCCACAGGGCGCAAAGTTAAGGAGCGTGGGGGGGGGGGTGCTTGTCCTGATAATTCCATCGACAAGAGCCACACAATGCTGCCCGCTTCGCTGCCGCTTTGTTTCGTGTTTTTTTAGGTCAGCAGCTCCATCTGGCCAGTGGCAGCTATACTGAGGGAATGTCAGAGCCTTCAGGTCATCCCTCCTTCCTCCTCTCTCCGCCCCTCTTTCTCTCTCTCACCTTCCTTCTCTCTCTCTCTCTCTCTCTCACTCTCTCTCCTTTCTCCTCTCTCACGCTCTCCTTCCTCCTCTCTCTGTCTCTCTTTCTCTCTCTCTCTCTCTCTCCCTCGCGCTTTCTGTCTCTCTCCTTCCTCCTCTCTCTCCCCCTCTTTCTCTCTCTCTCTCTCTGTCTCCCTCTCGCTCTCTGTCTCTCTCCTTCCTCCTCTCTCTCTCTCCCTCTCTCTGGGGTGAGATGGAAGTGAGAGAGGCAGTGAAAGAGGAGGATGAAGGGGAGGAGTTAGAGGAGGAGGAGGTTTTGGGTGGATGGAGCAGGGAGGTGAGGGGTGTTTTCCTGACACTTGACCTGGTGTCTCCCTGTAGCTGCTGTAACCATGCTACAGAGAGTGGCAGACCCCTTATTCCCGGCCGCAGGTTACTGCTGTGTTAGCAAACGTTCTGTCCCGCTTCCAGGTGTGTTAGTGAGCAAAAAGTGAGTAAAGAATCAGTCAGTCTTTTCTGTGTCAAACTGTCCCTCATGCAAACACACACACACACACACACACACACACACACACGCACACGCACACATATGTACACACACACACACACACACACACACACACACACACACACACACACACGCACACATATGTACACTCACACACACACACACACACACGTGTACACACACACACACGGACACACACACTGACACACACACACATGTACACACAATCACACACACACACTCACATGTCTGTGTGCACGTCTGCATGTCTGCAGATGCTCAGAAGCAAAGAAAATGCAGTGATTTTTTTAAAAGGCAGGATGTTTTTTTTTCATTTTTAAAATAATACCCTTATGTCTTTAATTATTCAGTTTTTAGGGAAAACCGTACTAATAGCATGAAACATTAGTAAGTAATAAAACACTTGGGGTTTTGATTTAATTTGATTTTGATTTAATTTAATTTCGGGACATGCATGTGCTTTTAGTTACTTAGCCTGGTTTTCAGGCTCTGAATGAGTCAGAATCACTGATAGAGAAGGAGGGAGGAGAGAGAAAGAGGGAGGAAGGGAAAGGGGGAGGAGGGAGGGGCTTAGAAAGGGAGAGAGAGAGGGAAATAGGGGTATTCGAAACTCAGTGAGAGAAGTTTCACATTACAGCAGAGCATGTTAATTACCCAAAGTGCAATATTAATGATAAACATCCGCCAATAAAACTGAATCTCCTTACTGTATCCACCAAAAGAGCTCCCACAGGGTGGATTTAGGGGTGTGAGGAATAGGAGGGAGAGACCAGACCTGGTGCCCAGGTGATAACCGGGGTGCAGTGAGGAGGGGTGGGGTTTGGAGGAGAGTTTAACGCATGCTCATACAGCACGTGTTCCTCTCGACCGCTCCCTGCTCCAGCCCCCCTGACTGTGACCGTGGTCGTTCTGTGTGGGCGGTGGGCGGGGCCGTGGTGATGTCACAGCTCCACCCCCATCCTCCTGACTGGCCGTCCCCGTGTGGAGCATGTGGAATGGAGCTCAGTGTTTCAGATGTTGCGCGCTGGCAGGCGGCACCCCGGTTTGGGTTTGGCGTTGGCGTGCGGGTCAGCGGTCGTCCTGTCCGGCCTTCATTAGCGCCGGGCACGCAGTCGGAGCCGGACTGCGGAGCGGGAATGAAAGGCACTCGCCCATTATCATTCTGCCTGGTTAAAAATTCCCCTTTGTGTGATTCAGCTGCGGAGGCTGGAGGATGCTGGCCGGAGTCTGTGCTTCTGCAGCCGGCCCAGCCACTGCCTGTGACACTCAGTGTGTCTGTCTCTGAGAGAGCGACTGAGTGTGTGTGCGCGGGTGTGTGAATGATTGCGGGCGTGTTCACACGTGCGCATACGTGTGCGTTATCTTTTGTGTGTATGTTTGTGTGTAAATGTGTGTGCATGCATGTGCAGGCAAACGTGTGTGTGTGTGTGAGAAAGAAAGACAGAGAGAGGGAGAAAGAGAGAGAGAGAGAGAGAGAGAGAGGGGGAGAAAGAGAGAGAGAGGGAGAGAGAGAGAGAGAGGGGGGGAGAAAGAGAGAGAGAGAGGGAGAAAGAGAGAGGGGGGGTCAGCTTCAGAACAGAGCCTGGGGTGATGCCAGAAGTTCTCAACAAAAAGTTTTTTCCTCTTTTTTTTTCCTGTCGGGCACTCTCTGTGGACAACAATCTCGCCGGGCCAGCAGGAGGCCCCCCTACGTGTGCTGGGGCCTCACGGCCGAGGGGGGGTGGAGGGAGGATGAGATCTGGCACTGTTCGTATGGCGGAGCTGCGGACGGGGGGTGTAAAGCGGAGCAAAGGCACCCCCCCCCCCCCCCCGCGGGCACCAGTGGATTTGAAAACTTTTCTGGAGCCCCCCCCCCCCCTTTTAGCGCCGGGGTTTGGCGGATGTAGCTGTAATTACCGCACCTCCTGGCCTGTCCCTCTCACTGCCTCCCCTTTGATCTGCTTCATGTTGGGCAGAGATTTTTTCCCATTCGCTCTACCTTTGTCTGGGTCTCTCTCTCTGATCGTCCTCTCCCCTTTGATGCGCCCAGCGTGAGCTCTTTAATACACAAAGGCCCTTTTTCACTTTGTTTTAAGGTTGCCTCTTTTTATTGACGATGGCATTGAACTTGATACTGTGTTTTTTTTTTGTCATCACCTTGTTGTTCGAGCAGAAAGGCCTTTCGGTTTGAAAGTGTAACACTGACTTTGTGGTCACATCACAAAGTCCGTAACACACCCCTCAGCCAGCCCCCCTGCACCCCCCGTGCCCGTTTCTGGGATGAGCGAAATCCTCTCTTCTCTCTGAGATGCCGGGGCATTCACGCTGGAGCTTCCACATCACTCTCGGGGTTGAAAGGATCTGTCTTTCTTTTGAAAACAAATACAAACAAATGTGGGCAGTGAGTGGGTGTGAGGTGTGCGGGTTTGTACACAGATAATAACGCAGTAATCAAAAGACTACAGGACCCAGGCGCTCCTGGCTGCCGCTGAGCCTGCGTGCGGCTGCACATTAGGGCCTGGCTGTGGATACGGGGTCTGAGTCTCATAACCGCGCTGTGAATATGCGCTGAGATGGAGATTAGTGCTGCCGCTCTGCTGGAACTGCGATTAAATATACTTTTTCTGGCTAATTGCTATGAAGCGTGTAAAGTGACACAGTCAAACAAAAACTCCTTTGATATAAATAAGTCTTTTATATATGTGTGTGTATATATATATATATATATAATACAATTTTTTAATTTTAAATATAAATATGAGTCATGATGTTTAAGCCAATTTAAATCTCACCCATACTAACGTGTAACTTAATATAATAAAAGTTAATGTAATATGTAATGCATTAACATCCTGCCGAAGCCATGCTGGTGTACTCAGTGTTGAACACAGTGTTATTGCTGTGAATAAAGGCTGTGTGTGAGGAGGAGAGTGTTATCGCTGTGAATAAAGGCTGTGTGTGAGGAGGAGAGTGTTATCGCTGTGAATAAAGGCTGTGTGTGAGGAGGAGAGTGTTATCGCTGTGAATAAAGGCTGTGTGTGAGGAGAGTTGGAATGTGAGTTGGCAGTGGCAGGCCTTGCAGTTGGAGGTTTTTGTGGGAATGCTCAGAGCTACAGTGGCCTCCATGTTCAAACTCCTCTACCCTCTGATGCAGTTACCGTGGCGATTCTGCAGTTCTGTCCTCAGACCAGACTGGATCAGCGGCATCTGCTCTCTCTGCTCTCTCTCTCTGGGCACAGGCACAGACTCAGACACAGACCAGGCGAGTTCGGGTTTCAAGGGCTTTATTTGGAATCACTGGGCAAGTTCGTGGTGGCAGTACAGGCAAGGTCAAAAACCGGCGAAGGCAGTCTGAGGCAGACACAAACCAGGAGCAGGGATCAGGGACAGGAACAGGCTGGGTCAAAACCGGACAGGCAGGCAGATCAGGCGATGAAGGCAGGACGGCAGGCAGAGTCAAGGTACAAAGTCAGGCAGAAATTGGTATGGGAACAACAACTACTGAGACGAACTGGCAACCAGAGACGAGCAAGGTAGATATAGGGCTGGCCTGACGAGGAGGTGGGATGCAGGTGGGCAGGCAGGCAGGTGGAGGCGATCAGGAAATCAGGTGGGCGGGGACAGGGTGGAGAGTGGGGCAGGGCTGGAACACATGGGAACAGTAAACAAAAGCGCATGGACGACCCTGACAGACAGGGAGAACGACAAAACAACAGCTAGGGGGCCGGAATACTGACACTCTGCTCTCTCTCCTTCTCTCTCCCTCTCTCTCTTTCTCTCTCTCTCCCTCTCTCTCTCTCTCTCCCTCTCTCCCTCTCTCTCCCTCTCTCTCTCTCTCTCTCTCTCTCTCTCTCTCTCTCTCTCCCTCTCTCCCTCTCCCTCTCTCTCTCTCCCTCCCTCTCTCTCTCTCTCCCTCTCCCTCTCCCTCTCCCTCTCTCTCTCTGCCTCTCAAATCAATTTCAAATTTCTCTCTCTCTCTTTCTCTCATTCAAACAAGCTTTCCTAGCAAATCATGCTATTGGCATTACCACACAGGTGCACAGAATTGCCCAAACAATTTTCACATAAATTGTGTAAAATGAATATCCTAAAAATATTAGTAAAACAGGAAAAATAACAGACAAAAGTAATTTAAAGAAATTTAAAAGACAGAAGAAATTGAATGAGCTTAATGTAGTGATAATAGTATAGTAATAGTAAAATGGTAATAGTAATCATTTTAAAGTCATATTTTAAAAAGCAAAATTACTGCTACACTTACTACATTTATTATTATTACTAAAATACTACTATAAAATACTATATTTCTATAAAATTATTACTAGACTCCCAAATTAAAGCTGGCAGTCTGCATTCCACGGTCACTGTATCATTTCAAATCCAAAGTGCTGAATACAGAACCAAAACAATAAACATGTGTCACTGTATGAATATTTCTGGAGTTCACTGTAAATAGACATACGTCTAAGGACATATACACGCACACATGTGCACACACGCACACACACACACACACACACACAGATACCATTTTCATTTTTACACTTACATCAGGATACTTAGATACATACCATGCTGCCAACGGTGCAGTGTTTCCCTCTTTCAGATTTTGTAATTTCTCGTAATGTTTTAATTTCCTAGATATGGGGAGGAATATCTCAAAATGTTCAAAGCATTTTCCCCTAATTGTTTGTAATTTATCACCGTGTAGGAGAAAGTGCATCTCTGTTTCTACCTCTCTGCCTCACAGTGATTACATTTTCAGTTTCTCTATCTCCATCTTTCTCTCTCCCTCCCTCTCCCTTTCTTTCTTTCCACCTCTTCTTTCCCTCCCTCCTTCTCTCTCTCCCTTTCTTTCTTTCCACCTCTCCTTTCCCTCTCTTTCTCTCCTTCCCTGTTCTTGGTGCACAGCTGGGTGTTTAGTTCTGACCCCTGGGAGCAGAGGGTTTAATATTAGGGTAATTATCTTTATTCAGGACAGCTCAACACCATCTCCTCCAGTCTGCTCTTTATTTTCACAAGTGTGTGTGTGTGTGTGTGTCTGTGTGTGCGTGTGTGTGTGTGAGTCTGAGTCTGAGTCCGAGTGTGAGTGTGTGTGAGTGTGTGTGTGTCTGTGTCTGTGTGTGTGTGTGTGTGTGTGTGTGTGTGTGTGTGTGTGTGTGTGTGTGTGTGTGTGTGTATGTGTGTGTCTGTGTGTGTGTGTGTGTGTGTGCGTGCGCGTGTGTACGTGTCTGTGTCTGTGTGTGTGTGTATGTGTGCTTGTGTGTGTCTGTGTGTGTGCGTGTGTGTGTGCGTGTGTCAGCACACAGTGGGTGGGTGAATGTGCAAATTATGGAGGGTGTGTGTTATTGTGCGTACACATTAGCCAGTGTGCTGGCGAGGGAGTGTGTGTGTGTGTGTGTGTGTGTGTGTGTGTGTGTAATGAGAGGTCCAGGTGTTCTTCTCGGTGTCGGGGTCCTGTGGGGGGGGGGTGAGTCCCATGGTGCCACAGTGGGCAGGAGGTACCCGCCGGTCTCTGCCGGGCTGGGGCTCCCCTGGGCGGCCCGGCTCCCCTGGGACCCCCCCGCTCTCGCTCCCTCTGTCTGTCAGCAGAAATGGCCCCCCGCCTGAGAGGCAGCTGCCTGCTGTGCTCCTGCGAGGAACAAAGGAGGCAGGATCCCACCACGTCCCACTGTGTTCTGCAGCATTCTGCTGCTCCCGCCCGCTCACCCGCCCGCCATGCCCCGCCCGCCCGCTCACCCGCCCGCTCACCCTCCCGCCATGCCCCGCCCGCCCGCTCACCCGCCCGCCATGCCCCGCCCGCCCGCTCACCCGCCCGCTCACCCGCCCGCCATGCCCCACCCGCCCGCTCACCCGCCCGGCATGCCCCGCCCGCTCACCCGCCCGCCATGCCCCGCCCACCCGCTCACCCGCCCGCCATGCCCCGCCCGCCCGCTCACCCTCCCGCCCGTGGTTGGCCTGTGTTCTGCGGCGTCCCGCCACATCCTGCCCATCTCTCACCCACCTGCCATGCCCCGCCCGCTCCCCCGCCCACTGCCGGCCCGCTCGCAGGCGCTTCCTCTGAAGTTCTGAGTCTCTCTCTCTCCAACACGCGCCTGATGCTGACACCACTCATTACATTACATCACATTATTGCCATTCAGCAGACACTCTTATTCACAGCGATTTACATAGGTTACAATTTTTTACACGTTATCTAGTTATTTATACAGATGGATATTTATTGAGTCAGTTCTGGGTTAAGTGCCTTGCCCAAGGGTACAATCAAACCAGCAACATTTCGGTTATGAGTCATGTTCCTTACCACTATCCTACACTGCCTCAGTGTAGGATTCTGTTAGCGAGTAGCCCCAATTCCTGCGCTGATCCGTGAGGAAGAGTGCTAACTAACCAGAATAAAAGCCTTCCTGCGCTGATCCGTGAGGAAGAGTGCTAACTAACCCAAGTAAAAGCCTTCCTGCGCTGATCCGTGAGGAAGAGTGCTAACTAACCCAAGTAAAAGCCTTCCTGTGCTGATCTGTGAGGAAGAGCACTAGCTAACCAGAGTAAAAGCCTTCCTGTGCTGAGCTTGCCAGAGGCCACAGCTTCACATTTTTAATAACGCCTCCAACGACAAGCGATGATTGAGTGCTGGAAATTATAGCTAATCTCCTCACAACAGCCCCACTGGCTGTGCATCTTACATCAGACTCATTCAATTATGATGAGTTATAACCGAGAGAAAAGCCACACTCACCTGCAATCTTGCTACAAGGCAGAGGGAGAGAGAGCAGGAACAGGAGAGAGAGAGAGGAGGAACCGAGGGATACGGGGGGGATGGAGAAAGAGCAAGAATAACAGTGATGGACGGGGGACATTTTTTTACATCAGCATTTCCTCTCTGTGAGCGGGTACAGTAGTGCACTCCTCTCTGTGAGCGGGTACAGTAGTGCACTCCTCTCTGTGAGCGGGTACAGTAGTGCTCTCCTCTCTGTGAGCGGGTACTGTAGTGCTCTCCTCTCTGTGAGCGGGTACTGTAGTGCTCTCCTCTCTGTGAGCGGGTACAGTAGTGCTCTCCTCTCTGTGAGCGGGTACAGTAGTGCTCTCCTCTCTGTGAGCGGGTACAGTACTGCTCTCTGTGAGCGGGTACAGTAGTGCTCTCCTCTCTGTGAGCGGGTACAGTACTGCTCTCTGTGAGCGGGTACAGTAGTGCTCTCCTCTCTGTGAGCGGGTACAGTACTGCTCTCTGTGAGCGGGTACAGTAGTGCTCTCCTCTCTGTGAGCGGGTACAGTACTGCTCTCTGTGAGCGGGTACAGTAGTGCTCTCTGTGAGCGGGTACAGTACTGCTCTCTGTGAGCGGGTACAGTACTGCTCTCTGTGAGCGGGTACAGTAGTGCTCTCTGTGAGCGGGTACAGTAGTGCTCTTCTTGTTTTGCTGCTGCTCAGCTGTAATTACTGTTTGATGCTGCTGACTCCTGCTGCTGCTGCACTCTGCGGGATACGGAGCACGCTCGCGCCCGCAGCCAGAATCGGACGAGTGTCTCCCAGCTCTGTCCCCACGTTGTCACTCCTCCCTCCTCCTCCCTCTCTCCCTCTCCCTCATCCTCTCTCTCCCTTCCTCCCCCTCTCTCCCCCTCTCCCTCTCCCTCCTCCTCTCTCTCCCTCTTCCTCCCTCTCTCTCCCCCTCTCCCTCTCCCTCTCCCTCTCCCTCTCCCTCCTCCTCTCTCTCTCCCTCCTCCTCTCTCTCTCTCCCTCTCTCTCCCCCTCTCCCCCTCTCCCTCTCTCTCTTCCTCTCTCTCTCCTTCTTCCTCCCTCTCTCTCTCCCTCTCCCTCTTCCTCTCTCTCTCCCTCTTCCTCCCTCTCTCTCCCTTTCTCTCTCTCCCTCTTCCTCTCTCTCTCTCCCTCTCCCTCCTCCTCTCTCTCTCCCTCTTCCTCCCTCTCTCTCCCCCTCTCCCTCTCCCTCTCCATCTCCCTCCTCCTCTCTCTCTCTCCCTCTTCCTCCCTCTCTCTCCCCCTCTCCCTCTCCCTCTCCCTCTCCCTCTTCCTCTCTCTCTCCCTCTTCCTCCCTCCCTCTCTCCCTCTCTCTCTCCCTCTCTCTCTCCCTCTCCCTCTCCCTCTCCCTCTTCCTCTCTCTCTCTCCCTCTTCCTCCCTCTCTCGCTCTCTCTTATAAATAGCTTCCTTTCTCCCATAATTCCACTTTCCTTTTCCCAGTGCCTCTCTAGTTTGGGCTGCGTACAGCTTTATGGTAGGCCCTGTGGAGACCCTGTGCCTCTGAGCCCCCCCACTGATGTGGAACAGGCGTTTTCATTACCTTTCCACCAGTGCGGAGAAGGAGCCGCTTTGGGGAGAGGCTAGGTGACCTTTCTATCTGCATGGGGGTGCACATTTGTAAGACCCTCATTTGTTCAGTGTCTCTGAGGCTGTTCTGTTTCTGACATCCTGTTGTTGGGGTGTATCTGTAGTCCCGCTGGCCTGGGAGCAGTCCGCCTGAACTTGGCGGGGGGGGCGGGGGTCCATCCGCACCGCCCCTCCGCAGCCTGGCCTGCTGCCCACAGCCGGAACAGACGGCCCCCTCTGTGACATCATCACAGCGCCACGGCATCAGGGGTCCCCTGAAAGTGGGGGTGTCTCCCTGGGTGCCCGTGGCGTATGGAGTGTCGGAGGGAACAGGTGTTCTGTCCCAGGCCAGAGGATTCGGCTCAGGACACGGCCATGTGGTCACATTCCATCCCTCTGCACGCGGCCCCCTGTGTACCCTGCCATCGCCTTGGCAACAGCCGTGTCGGGATGTGTAGTGTGCACCGTGGCAGAGAAGAGGACAGACGCGTGACCTGTGGAAATGCCTGAGCCTCTATGTGGCTCCCAGGCTGAAACAGAGGCTCTGTGTTTAAGGCCCTGTGTCAGAGACTCTGTGTGAGATGCCCTGTGTCAAAGACTGTATCAGAGGCCCTCTGTCAGACGCTCTCTGTCAGAGGCCCTGTGTTTAAGACTGTTTGTCAGAGACTCTGTATCAGAGGCCCTGTGTCAGATGCTCTGTGTAAAGGCCCTGTGTCAAATGCTCTGTGTCAGACGCTCTCTGTAAGAGGCCCTGTGTTTTAGGCTCTATGTCAGAGGCCCTGTGTGAACAAGGCTGTGTGGTAAAGGTTGTGTAGTAAACTTATTTGGAAGAAGGTGTGTTTTGGTGTTTTTGGAGGGGGCTGATCAGGGAGGTGTATGAATGGGTGAGAGAGGTACATTTATATACGCACTGTCTGCCAGCCAAGCAAACAAATACATACACACACACATAAGTGGAGTGTAGAACCCTGTGGTTCTGTTCCCCTCCTGGTCCGGGCCTCAGCAGAGTCCTTATCTGAGGCCAGCAGAACAGGATCCATGTCTCCGCCTCCCTCTCCTGCCACTCCGGCTGCTTTATGGTGACCAGTAGGAGGCGGTAGTTACTGGAGCCGAGTTCTGTTCTCTTCAAACCACGTTGCTCACAGAGAGAGCCGTGTGGCACGGGCGGCGTTCTGGAACGCCAGCGATGGCAGCTCGTTTGCCCTCACACCGTGACCCTCTGGCCGGGCAGATGCTAACGAGCACGAGTTTTAGAGTTGAGTTTGTACTGGGGAAGTTGCTGCAGCAGATGGTTAACGACGCGTGTTTGTCGGGTTTATTGATTGTTGGATGAAAGGCGGCAGCAGCATGGGTCAGCGGAATGCAGCGTCCGTGTGTCCCGGGCTTTAATGACCACATGGCGGCCGGGTCACGGCAGGCGGCCCTCCCCTTCAGAGGAGCGGCACGAGATGGCCGCCATTTTGGGAGGGAAAGAAAGGAAACTCTCCGTCCTGCTTTCCTGATGAAAGCGGTGGCGACGGCGGCCGGCGGTCATTACCACGCGCCTCGGCGTGCGTGAGCGTTTGAGCGCGCCATCAGAGGGGCTGCGTGGCACGCTGCAGCGTGGGGGGGCGCGTGGGGCGGGGGCGCGTGGGGCAGGGGCGCGTGGGGCTCCCCTTGAACCTCAGAGAGAGCAGACGAGTCGCTGCCTTTCTATTGCTGTGCGTTTGCCACGCTGGGTCCAATTACCAGGCCCGGGCCGGGACAGGGTACCGAGCCTTCCCCCGGACTTCAGAGCGGGTCCGTCTGTCTGGTCCACACTCCTCCCCCCTCGCCCCACCCCTCCACAGGGGCTGGGGCGCTGAGGTGAAGGCCATCGCTGGCGGCAGCCTCGAACGCGGCCTGTTACCGCGGTAATGAGTAACGGCATTAAAGAGGGAGAGATCGTCAGAGCTGCGCGGGAAGGGGGGGGGGTGGCGTGTGTTTGCGTGCCCACCCCCCTCCTTCCCTTCCTTCTCTGGGTTTCTTTCTAATTTAACTTTTCATTGAATTTCTTACCCTGTTTAGTGCTCTTGCCAAGTCCCCGGCGGACGGATGACAAAAGCCCTCTAAAAGCCATGTGATCTTCTTTTTCTCCGACCGCCACACTTCGCAGGATTAAGGGTATTTAATGACTATAATCTCCTCCTTTCTCAGAAGTGATTTCTCACATTCTGTCGCAGTCAGAGGGATTGCATTAGCATTAATAGATTTATAATTCGAGAGAATGACCACATGTGCCAGAATCTTTTTCCCTGCTCCTTTCTTCAATGTTCTTTTTGTGCAGACGGCACAGTGATGTGCAGGACGTCCCAGCGGGGCTC
>NC_050595.1:555000-565000 GCF_013368585.1 Megalops cyprinoides
CATCCGTAACGAAAATAAAAAGAAGATTCTGTCCTACAGGGACGTGGGGGGTGTTTGCAGGGAAGTGTGCTGGGGGGGGGGGGGGGGGGGGGGTCCAAAGGGAGGCTAGAGGGATGAAAAATACATTCTGTCCTTATTTCACAGGCCCTGTGGAAATGCACATCTTCAGTTCTTCGCTCCCTTTTTGTGTATTTATTTTTTAAATTTTAATACTGTCTGTTGTGCGTTGATGCAGATGGCGATGACGACCCGGGTCTCTCCTGGGTGGCGTCCTCCCCCTCCAGCAAAGACGTGGCGTCGCCCTCGCAGATGCTGGGGGACGGCTGCGAGCTGGGGGGGGGCGAGGAGGAGGGGGGCGCCGGCCTGCCGTACCCCTGCCAGTTCTGCGACAAGTCCTTCAGCCGCCTCAGCTACCTGAAGCGGCACGAGCAGATCCACAGCGACAAGCTACCCTTCCGCTGCACCTTCTGCTCCCGCCTCTTTAAGCACAAGCGAAGCCGCGACCGCCACGTCAAGCTGCACACCGGCGACAAGAAGTACAGCTGCCAGGAGTGTGAGGCCGCCTTCTCCCGCAGCGACCACCTGAAGATCCACCTGAAGACCCACAGCTCCAGCAAGCCCTTCAAGTGCAGCGTGTGCAAGCGTGGCTTCTCCTCCACGTCCTCTCTGCAGAGCCACATGCAGGCCCACCGCAAAAACCGCGAGCACATGGCGTCTCGTGCCGAGCGGGAGCAGGGCCGGCGCGAGGGCGGGGCCGAGGGCGGGGCCGAGGGCGGGACCGAGCACGACCAGGACCTCTACATGTGCGACTACTGCGAGGAGACGTTCAGCCAGACGGACGAGCTGGAGAAGCACGTTGTGACGCGGCACCCGCAGCTGTCGGACCGGGCCGAGCTGCAGTGCATCCACTGCCCCGAGATCTTCAGCGACGAGGCGCTGCTGCTCGCCCACATCGACGGCACGCACGCCAACCGCAAGCACAAGTGTCCCGTGTGCGCCGAGCACTTCCTGTCCGTGGAGGACGTGTACTGCCACCTGGACAGCCACCGGCAGCCCGACTCCAGCCTGCACAGCGCCAGCCCTGACCCCGCGCTGGGCAGCGTAGCCTCCATGAGCAGCGCCACGCCCGACTCCAGCGCCTCGCTGGAGAGAGGCTCCACCCCCGACTCCACCCTCAAACCATCGCGGGGCGGGCGCAAGCTGGGGCCCTCCTCCTCGGACCGCGAGGAGGGCGGGACGGGGTGGGCCGCCTCGGGGAAAGTGACCTACAGCTGTCCGTACTGCTCCAAGCGGGACTTCAACAGCCTGGCGGTTCTGGAGATCCACCTGAAGACCATCCACGCGGATAAGCCGCAGCAGAGCCACACTTGCCAGCTGTGTCTGGACACCCTGCCCACGCTGTACAACCTGAACGAGCACGTGCGCAAGGCCCACCGCGCCAGCTCCAGCGCCTTCCCCCTGCTGCAGTTCAGCAACGTCTCCGCCTTCCACTGCAACTACTGCCCCGACATGTTCGCAGACATCAACTCCCTGCAGGAACACATCCGAGCCTCCCACTGCCTGCCCGGGGCCGGCTCCACCCCCCTGGAGGGAAACCACGCCTTCTTCTGTAACCAGTGCTCCATGGGTTTCCTGACGGAGTCATCCCTGACCGAGCACATCCAGCAGACGCACTGCGCCGGAGCCGCCAAGCTGGAGTCCCCCGTGCTGCAACCCTCCCAGTCCTTCATGGAGGTCTACTCCTGCCCCTACTGCACCAACTCGCCCATCTTCGGCTCCCTGCTCAAGCTCACCAAGCACATCAAGGAGAATCACAAGAACATCCCGCTGGCCAACAGCAAGCGGCAGGCCAAGGCGGCTGACCTCAGCCCCGCCTCCTCCGACGTGGAGATCTCCTCCAGCAAGCGCCACAGGCTGTCAGCAGACGCCACACCCATGGGCAGCACCAACGGTGAGTACCCCTGCAACCAGTGCGACCTCCGGTTCTCCAGCTTCGAGGGCTTCCAGACCCACCTCAAATCCCACCTGGAGCTGCTGCTGAGGAGGCAGTCCTGCCCACAGTGCAACAAGGAGGACTTCGATTCCCAGGAGTCTCTGCTGCAGCACCTGACCGTCCACTACACCACCACGTCCACTCAGTATGTGTGCGAGAGCTGCG
Source organism: Megalops cyprinoides (assembly GCF_013368585.1). Classification (NCBI taxonomy): domain Eukaryota; kingdom Metazoa; phylum Chordata; class Actinopteri; order Elopiformes; family Megalopidae; genus Megalops; species Megalops cyprinoides. Next base: position 557,159 of record NC_050595.1, read on the forward strand.
ACAAGCAGTTCTCCTCGGTGGACGACCTGCAGAAGCACCTGTTGGACATGCACACCTTTGTGCTGTACCACTGCACCCTGTGCCAGGAGGTCTTCGACTCCAAGGTGTCCATCCAGGTGCACCTGGCCGTCAAGCACAGCAACGAGAAGAAGATGTTCCGCTGCACAGCCTGCGCCTGGGACTTCCGCCGCGAGGGAGACCTGCAGCTGCACGTCAAGCACAGCCACCTGGGCCACCCGGCGGGGACGGCCGGCGCCAAGGCCCGCAAGTGCATCTTCTGCGGGGAGACGTTCGGCACGGAGGTGGAGCTGCAGTGCCACATCACCACCCACAGCAAGAAGTACAACTGCCGCTTCTGCAGCAAGGCCTTCCACGCCATCGTGCTGCTGGAGAAGCACCTGCGGGAGAAGCACTGCGTGGTGGATGGCGGCGGCAGCGGCGGCAGCCAGAACGGCACGCCCAACGGCGTGGCACAGGGCGGGAAGCGGGGCGGGGCGGGGGCGGGGCCAGGGGCAGAGCCGGCCGACCTGCAGAACATGCTCCTGAAGAGCGGGCAGGACGCGGCCAACAGCCACGAGGCCAGCGGCGAGGACGAGGTGGACGCCTCCGAGCCCATGTACGCCTGCGACATCTGCGGCGCCGCCTACACCATGGAGGCGCTGCTGCAGAACCACCGTCTGCGCGACCACAACATCCGGCCGGGCGAGGACGACGCCGGCTCCCGCAAGAAGAAGGCCGACTTCATCAAGGGCAGCCACAAGTGCAACGTCTGCTCGCGCACCTTCTTCTCGGAGAGCGGCCTGAGGGAGCACGTGCAGACCCACCGCGGCCCCGCCAAGCACTACATGTGTCCCATCTGCGGGGAGCGCTTCCCCTCCCTGCTCACCCTCACCGAGCACAAGGTCACCCACAGCAAGAGCCTGGACACGGGCAACTGCCGCATCTGCAAGCTGCCGCTGCAGAGCGAGGAGGAGTTCATCGAGCACTGCCAGATGCACCCCGACCTGCGTAACTCCCTGACCGGCTTCCGCTGCGTGGTCTGCATGCAGACGGTCACGTCCACCCTGGAGCTGAAGATCCACGGCACCTTCCACATGCAGAAGCTGTCGTCCTCCAGCGGGGGCGCTGGAGGGGGCTCGGCCTCGTCCTCGCCCAACGGCCAGCTGCAGGGACACAAGCTGTACAAGTGTGCCCTCTGCCTGAAGGAGTTCAAGAACAAGCAGGAGCTGGTGAAGTTGGACGTGAACGGCCTGCCCTACGGCCTGTGCGCTGCCTGCATGAGCCGCGGGGCCAACGGCCAGTCGCCTCTGAGCGGCGGGGCGGCAGGGGGTGCTGGCGAGGCTGGGGAGAAGCCCCCCGCGGGCCTGCGCTGTCCCGAGTGCGGGGTGAAGTTCGAGACCGTGGAGGACCTGGAGACCCATGTCCAGGTGGACCATCCGGAGGTGAGCCCGGACACCAGTGGGCCGAAGAAAGTGACAGACGCCTCCCCCGTCCCTAAAGTGAGTCCCACAATGCGCTGCGTCTGACATCTCTACCACTCCATACACTGTGCATAACATAGCATGCGTTTCTCCATTCATCACAGGTGTAGCGTACTGTGTTAAGTGTACCGTAGTGTGTTGTGATATATGTGTGTAATGTGTAGATTGAAGAGCCCGTTACGTCGGTGAACGGCAGGGCTCGTGTGAGAGCGAAGCTTTGTTCTGTTACACAGGAGCCTCTTTTCATGGTGTTGCTCTTCTGTACGCCTCTCACCTCCTTCCCACAAACGCTTTTCCTGCAGTGCTCTCTCCCTTGTTCCTGCTCCATTGTGTTGCGTTCCCAGAGTGCACTGCTTCGAGAGCGGATTCTGTGCAGTAAAATGTGTGAATTGAGCTGTGCTCTCCCCCAGGCTGCAGAGGGCTGTGCGCATCCATCCGGAGGGGCGCGTGTTCGCTCTACTCGATATTGACGGCAGAGTTCCTGAGATCCCCAAACTTCACCTGAGCTTTTGTTTCAGCTCTCGGTGTAGTGGGCGAGAGCTTCCCCATACGCCCATTTATACGCGTGTGTGTGTGTGTGTGTGTGTGTGTGTGTGTGTGTGTGTGCACGCAGTGCTGTAGCATGCTCAGTATATTCTCTCTGAATGACGTCTCCACACATCTGTGGTCTTACAGAAGAAGACGTACCAGTGCATCAAATGCCAAATGACCTTCGAGACAGAGCGAGAGATTCAGATCCATGTTGCAAACCACATGATCGGTGAGTCAATAGAATTTCCTCTGTGTGCGTGTGTGTGTGTGTGTGTGTGTGTGTGTGTGTGTGTGTGTATCTTGCTGCTTAGCTTGTTCCCTCTTCCTGTGGCGTGCCCCTCACCCCCCCGCCCCGCTCCACTCTCCCCCACACCCCGCCCCCCGCCCTGCTCGGGTGTGAGACAGACAGGTGAGGGGAACAGCTCTATTTCAGGAAACGCAGCTCTGCTCTCGACAGCTGTTCCGCTCAGCTGTTAACTCCTCGCCTGTGCAGCCGGCCGTACGGGGCTGCAGCCTCTGAAACCGAAAACACACAGGCGGGCTGGAGAAAGCTCTACCTGGGCGAGTCCCCCACCCCCTACTCCCAGTGCTGTCCATCACTCTGCCCCGGTGTGGGAGAGAGGGCCCACACAGTCACCACAGGCCTCAGAGATGAGGGGGAGCTGGAGGCACTGTACGGTGGAGGTGTGGCAGGGTGGGGGTGCAGCGGGGTGGAGGCGCGGCGGGGTGGGGGTGCAGCGGGGTGGAGGCGCAGCGGGGTGGAGGCGCGGCAGGGTGGAGGTGCAGCGGGATGGGGACGCGGCGGGGTGGAGGTGCAGCGGGGTGGAGGCACGGCGGGGTGGAGGCACGGCGAGGTGGAGGCGCAGCGGGGTGGAGGCGCAGCGGGGTGGAGGCGCCGGACACCTCCTGACCTCCTCTCCCAGGTTCCCTCCTGTGATGATGTTGCTGTGCTGTCAGGACGCAGTAATGGTAAAGAACCAGCAGGTTAAAGTTGTGGAGACCAGAGCTTTGCATGCTGGGATTGTCTGGCACCAGCATCTGCAGTGGTCAGTTGGACTGTGGGTGTGCTTTTTGATTAAGTAGCATTTGAATATTCTATAACTCTCAGGATCAAATAATCGAATAATCGCCATTCCTCCAGCGTTTTATGTAAATAACAGTTCATTTGGACTTTCAGTCAGGAATATTATTAATATCAATAAATCATCATGTTTTATGCAGGATTCTTAGGCTCCACTTCTTTAATAATTTACCCGTTTTTTCTTTTTTCATTAAACATTAAAGTACTGATCGTTTAGTGATTTCACAGTTGAACATTCGAATAATGAAATATCCGTTCCTGCGTCTCCTCTGAAGCTGCTCTGGCGGGTTGCCTCTGTGAGAACGCAGTTCACCGCACCGCGCTGTAGCAGATTTATCTTCAGGGGGCCCTGGGTAAATGCGCTGAGCAAACAGCTGAGTGCCGTGCCAGCGGTGGCCGGCCGCCGGCGGCAGCACGGGGTTTCACTGCCTTTCCGGAGATCGTAGGTCAGAAGAGCTGACGGGGGAGAGGTCCCGCAGTTGGACAGGACCGCTCACCAGGTTCAGCACCTCGCTAAGGTCATGGGCATTCTGTTCCCGTTTGACTTCGAACATGGTCTCGCACGCCAATTTTTTCTTTTTATTGCCATAAATTAAGATGATCCTGGAGCTTCGCGTTTCTTTCAGTGCAGTGGGCGCGGTGTGCTGCTAGCGCCCAAATTTACAGCCACTCTGCTTTGTGGATAACAAGCAACAAATGCCTATACGTGAATCGTGTTTTATGAAATTTTAATGGGTTTTCGCATGCATGCACATTTTACTGTTGGAGTAAGATTGTTTTAAGTCCCCACCTCCTACACACACACACACACACACACACACACAGAAAATCCTCTCCTTTCATCACGTTAATTTCCCTAAAAGGCGATGATTGCAGGAGATACAGGGGTCTGGAAATGGGAAAGCGGAGAGCGAGCCGTGTTCCCTGCCATGGAGGGAATTTTGGGTTAATTAACATCATAATTGTCAGAAAGCTGGCGGAGATTAATTATGGAATTGAGGCAGATTATTTTAAGTGCCATCATTATTTTATTATTTTTCTCCCCTTCTTCAAAGATTGATGACGTCTTTTAAATAATAAAAAAGAGCAGCGTATTAACCTTTATCTGACGCTGCATTTGCGAGAAAATTAGCGAGAGATCACAGAGGAGCAGCCGTTTCTCTCCTTCTCCTTTCTTTCCTTTGCTGTGATCACCAAACAATTATTCCAGCCCTGCACTATCTGCCGCCTTTGATACAGAGCTGCTGAGCCCCCCCCCCCTCTTTTTCATTTAGTGTACAGATATAAATCCTTTCAAAATACAGCACTTTCCCTCAAAGCGTTTTGTAACATATCCATTTCGCAGGGTATATGAAGAAATTGTTGATGTATTACCTTATCAAGAGCAGAGTGAAAATGATGCTTTTATTGACACACAAAATATGCATGCTGTGTTAATGTTATGTTAATGTTATAGAAATGTTACCTGGACAGTACTGCTGTTGTACGCTGTGCAGGTTCCGTGTCTCCGTGCTGCGTTCGCGTTTCGGAGCGCTGCTGACCGCGTACCTCGCCCCCCCCCCCCCTCTCTGACCCGCAGCTCTACGTGCCACTGTTCCTGCCCGCCGCAGCAGAACAGCTTCCAAAATCCACCCGCACAGGGCTTTTAGAAACACTAATTATGATGATGTCACTAACATGTCAGTGAGATATGAGGCCTTTTTTGAGGGACTGCATTGATAAACACAGGATGCATATAGTATGTTTCATGAACAGTAATCATACATTGTGAAACTGTCATTTCTGGCAGAGGCAGCGGGGGTAATGGACAGTGTCCCTCTGAGGTTCAGGCTGCTGCTTGTCCTCCTGGGAAGCTGAGGTGGGGGGTGATGGGCAGCAGTGTAGCATAGTGGTTAAGGAGCAGGACGCGTAACCGAAAGGTTGCCGGTTCGATTCCCCGCTGGAGCACTGCTGCTGTACCTTTGGGTACTTAACCCAGAATTGGCTCAGTAAATATCCAGCTGTAAGAAAAAAGTAACCGATGTAGTCACTCTGGATAAGAGCGTCTGCTAAGTGCCAATGATGTAATGTAATGTCTTTCTGTTCGGAGGCAGGTAGCGAACTGGCAACCTCTGCCTCTGGCAAAGCCTGTTCAGTATCAGGAGAAGCTGCAGTGTGTTACTGTATCAGGAGAAGCTGCAGTGTGTATCAGGAGAAGCTGCAGTGTGTATCAGGAGAAGCTGCAGTGTGTTACTGTATCAGGAGAAGCTGCAGTGTGTATCAGGAGAAGCTGCAGTGTGTTACTGTATCAGGAGAAGCTGCAGTGTGTATCAGGAGAAGCTGCAGTGTGTTACTGTATCAGGAGAAGCTGCAGTGTGTATCAGGAGAAGCTGCAGTGTGTATCAGGAGAAGCTGCAGTGTGTTACTGTATCAGGAGAAGCTGCAGTGTGTTACTGTATCAGGAGAAGCTGCAGTGTGTATCAGGAGAAGCTGCAGTGTGTTACTGTATCAGGAGAAGCTGCAGTGTGTTACTGTATCAGGAGAAGCTGCAGTGTGTATCAGGAGAAGCTGCAGTGTGTTACTGTATCAGGAGAAGCTGCAGTGTGTATCAGGAGAAGCTGCAGTGTGTATCAGGAGAAGCTGCAGTGTGTTACTGTATCAGGAGAAGCTGCAGTGTGTTACTTGTCGTGTTTCTCAGGATGGAAGCAGGCACTACACACTGCTCTGTCCCTTCTTGTGACAGCTGCTCTCAGTGATCTCAGACTGGTGCATTTTCAAGCCTTAACAGGAGCTGTTCCTGATCACAGAACTGCATGCACCTTTGTGTGTGTGAGAGATGTGTGAGCATGCTTACATACATGCACTTTTGCGCAAACACAAAGTTTTACAGAGATTTTTACAGAGAGAGTTTTTCTCTCCCTTATTTGAGAGTGTTCACGCACGCACACACGCACGCGTACGCACGTACGCACACACACGCGCACGCGCACGCACACGCACACACGCACGCGCACGCACACACACACACACACACACGCACACACACACACTCACACAGTGTATTATCTGTGACAGCCTGGCAGAGCAGTGAGGCACGTTCGTTATCCTTTGCCTGGTCATTCAGTCTGTCAGCCCGTCAATCACAGTCTTTGACCTGTCAGCCACCGCTCTGCTGTGAGATCACTTTGGAATTCGGTTATCCCCATTGCCATGGCGATCCCGTTGCGTCCCGTTAGATTTGGAAGGTCAGTGATTTACAGGGAGGGGCGAGACTTCACATTGTCTAATCCAATCCAGTAATGTGCTTTACAGCACGCTCTGGTGCCCTGTGTAACCGTGGAGACGGGGGGGGGGGGGGGGGATCAGTGTGTGTACCCGGGTACAGGCCTGCAGCCCGGCCTCACTGCCTCTGCTCTGTGGCAGAGACACTGATAGGAAACCGCAAACAATGCATTCTAAACCCTGCAAGAGGTGACCGTGTGTGTGCATGCGTGTGCGTGCGCGCGCGTGTGTGTGCGTGCATGTGTGTGCCTGTGTGTGCGTGCTTGTGTGCGTGCGTGTGTGTGTGTGCGTGCATGTGTGTGTGTCTGTGTGCGTGTGCGTGTGCGTGCGTGTGTGTGTGTGTCTCTGTGTGTGTGTGCGTGCATGTGTCTGTGTGTGTGTGTGTGCGTGCGTGTGTGTGTCTGTGTGTGTGCGGGCGTGTGTGTGTGTGTGTGTGCGCGCACAGTGTGTGTGTGTGTGTGTGTGTGCGCAGTGTGTGTGTGCGCAGTGTGCGCAGTGTGTGTGTGTGTGTGTGTGTGTGTGTGCGCAGTGTGTGTGTCTGTGTGTGCGCACAGTGTGTGTGTGCGTGTGTGCGCAGTGTGTGTGTGTGTGTGTGTGTGTGTGTGTGTGCGCACGCAGTGTGTGTGCACAGTGTGTGTGTGCGTGTGTGCGCAGTGTGTGTATGGTGTGTGTGTGTGTGTGTGTGTGTGCAGTGCATATGAGCAGTCTGGCCGTGTTTGACAGGAAGTGAGGAGTCAGAGTAGCAGAGAGAGATGAAGAGACAGAAGGACAGAAGGACTGAGGGACACAGGGACAGAGACTGAGAGGATGGAGAGATGCTGCTATATAAATCAGAACTGAGACAGACAGACAGCCGCACAGATGGAGAGCAGGATGGAAAGGAGAGACCGGAATGGGAGCGTAAGAGAGAGGCCTGCCATTGGGTGCCTCGGCCGTTTGTCGGTGCAGCTGGGGGATTGTGGGTCGTGGTGTCCAGGCAGTTTTTGGTTGTTGATTGACAACAACAAGCCCTCATTGGGGGGGACGTATTTTTAGCTGTGCCACACTGAGTGGGAGGGGGGGTTCCAGGCCTGAGCTGGGAGAAGCCTATGCACCCCCAACACACACACGCACACACACACACACACGCACACACACTCACACACACACACACCTGTGGGTTTATTCACAGTCCTCTGCATTCATGTTTTAATTTTAGAGCTAGATTGCCATACACTCACCCCTGAAAGCAGCTCTCTCTCCCACCCCTGAAAGCAGCTCTCTCTCTCTCACCCCTGAAAGCAGCTCTCTCTCTCTTACCCCTGAAAGCAGCTCTCTCTCCCACCCCTGAAAGCAGCTCTCTCTCTCTTACCCCTGAAAGCAGCTCTCTCTCTCACCCCTGAAAGCAGCTCTCTCTCTCTCACCCCTGAAAGCAGGTCTCTCTCTCACCCCTGAAAGCAGCTCTCTCTCTCTCACCCCTGAAAGCAGCTCTCTCTCTCTCACCCCTGA
>NC_050595.1:570000-577500 GCF_013368585.1 Megalops cyprinoides
TGTGTGTGTGTGCGCGTGTGTGTGTAGGTGTGTGTGTGCGTCCGTGCGTGCGTGTGTGTGTGTGTGTGTGCGTGTGCGTGTGCGTGTGCGTGCGTGCGTGCGTGTGTGTGAGTGTGTGTGTGTGTGTGTGCGCGTGTGTGTGTGTGTGCGCGTGCGTGCATGAGTGCATGCGTGTGTGTGTGCGTGCGTGCATGCGTGTGTGTGTGCTTGGCCTCTTGAATAACAGTGCTGTAATTATTGTTTTTCATTGTTTTCTTTCAAGAAATGATGATTACATTGATTTCTTGTTCAGCATTTTCAGTTATTTTTTGTCCTTGGCAATATGCACATGCTGTATGTTGTATGTTATGCCATCGCCTTACTCTGAAATAAACAGAATAATGTGGGAGAAAGAGAGGGTGAGCGAGGGTGGGAGGGAGAGACCGAGAGGGGGAAGAGAGGGAGAGAGAGATTACTAGGGCTAGCACAGGGGAAGGGAGAGAGGGAGAGATGATTAGGGCAACTGAGACCAAAGGAGAAATGCAACATGGGAATGGAAAGAAGGAGGAGGAATGGAGGGAGAGGAAGAGAGGAGTGACGGAGGGAGAGGAGGAGAGGAGTGACAGAGGGAGAGGAAGAGAGGAGTGACAGAGGGAGAGGAAGAGAGGAGTGACAGAGGGAGAGGAGGAGAGGAGTGACGGAAGGAGAGGAAGAGAGGAGTGACGGAGGGAGAGGAAGAGAGGAGTGACGGAAGGAGAGGAGGAGAGGAGTGACGGAGGGAGAGGTGAGTCTGAGGGATAGGAGAGGTCAGCTGAAGACATTCAGGATGGAGAGACAAGTATGGAGGAAAGGAGGCTGAATGAGGAGAGAAAGTGATGGTTTTGCAATGGAGGGATGGAGAGAGGGAAAGAGAGATGGAGAGAGAGGGAGAGAGAGAGAGAGAGAGGGGTGGGGAAGCGCGGCGGACAGCGTGATGAGCGGGATGGCTCTCTGGCCTCCTGTCGGGGGCGCTGGTGCAGTTGGCACGCGCTCAGTCCGCAGTGAGAGCAGCTGGACTTCATTAGGCGCTGGTGTTAATTACTGGGACTGAGCTGGAGCAGCATGCGAACGCCACTCAGGGTAATTCAGGAAGGGTCACCTTGAAATCGATCGTTTAGCATCGGAGGGAGGGAGGGAGCGAGCGAAATGAAGGCCAGTCTGGGAGGCGCACTGTCCTGCTCTGGCTTTGTTTTCAACCACAAACCTCAGCTGAGCCCCCAACTCACGGCCGAGCAGTACAAGAGCAGGGGACGCGGTCAGCAGCAGCGGTCAGAAGTAGCGGTTGGCAGCAGTAGCGACGGCAGCTGCAGCGTTCAGCGGTAGAGACAAGCAGCAGTAGCGTTCGGCAGTAGCGGTCGGCAGCAGTAGCATTCGGCAGCAGTAGCGTTCGGCAGTAGCGGTCGGCAGTAGCGGTCGGCAGCAGTAGCATTCGGCAGCAGTAGCGTTCGGCAGTAGCGGTCGGCAGTAGCGTGACTCATACCTACCAAGCAGGGCTTCAGACCTGCTTTCCAGTGCAGCAGCTGATTGGTCTGTGTTTGAGGCTCTGAGTAGATTCACAGCATTCTGGGAGGAAGCAGGGGGGTGTTAAAGGTCACCTGGGGTCATTCAGATCAGGTCACCACAGACAGCAAATGCCATTCTGCAGCTTCACACCATTTACACACCATTTACACACCATTTACACACCATTTACACACCAGCAGAGCTGCTGTCCTTCCACCTGAAACACAGGAAGCCCCTTACTCGCTGCAGGAAGTGAGACAGGGCCAGCCGAGATTTCTGATCTAGGATCAGCCTGTGCCTGCCATCTCTCAATCACTTCTCCACCTGTCTGTTGTACACACGCACACACACACGCACACACACACACACACACACACACACACACACACACACGCACACACGCACACACACACACACGCACACACACGCACACACACATGCACACGCGCACACACACATGCACACACACACACACAGGCAGGCTGTGGGGGTGTGTGGTGTTAGTCTGTGCCCTGCTGTACTGCTAATCGCAGCGCAGGAAACAGCGCAGGGACCCCGGCAGCGGAACAATGGCTGCCGTCTTCTCCCGTGCTCTCCACCAGGAGACTTCGCTTTTTTCTGCCCTTTCTCTGCAGAAAATCAATGCGTTCTGATTTGCTAATTTCCCATGATGCTGCGCTCTGGGCCCCTCGCGCTCGGAGAGGTGACGAATCCGGTCGCAGCGGTGCAAACCTCTCCTTCCCCTCCCTGCTTTTCTCTTTGTGCTTTGTTTTCATCTCTCTCTCTCTCACGTGGAGACAGAGTGGAAGAATTTGCTGGAATTTCACAGCCCTCACAAGCTCCGGTGAAAAACGCTCATTTGTGACGGTGCCAACCTGCTAATGGTGGATGGCAGGGTCCTGCCGAATCCCACCTCCGCTCCCCGCCGCTCGTTACCACGCGGCGTGGCGTGCGCCGCCTCCGACGCATCTGCCAAACTCAGCTGTGAGGGATCGGCGTAATTATCCCGCCGGAGCCCGCGCCTCTCACCAACACAACTGGGGCTTCATTAGAGACCTGCTACAGAGGAGACGCTGTGTAGCACCTGTCTGTGCGTGTGTGAGTGTGTGTGTGTGTGTGTGTGTGTGTGTGTGAGTGTGTGTGTGTGTGTGTGTGAGTGTGTGTGTGTGTGTGTGTGTGTGTGTGTGAGTGTGTGTGTGTGTGTGTGTGAGTGTGTGTGTGTGTGTGTGTGTGTGTGTGTGTGTGTGTGAGTGTGTGTGTGTGTGTGTGTGTGTGTGTGTGTTTGTGTGTGTGTGTGTGTGTGTTTGTGTGTGTGTGTGTGTGTGTGTGTGTGTGTGTGTGTGTGTGTGTGTGTTTGTGTGAGTGTGAGTGTGTGTGTGTGTGTGTGTGTTTGTGTGCGTGTGTGTGTGTGTGCGTGTGTGGTTGTGTGTGTGTGTGTGTGTGTGCGTGTGTGTGTGTGTGCGTGTGAGTGTGTGTATGTATGTGTGTGTGTATATGTATATGTGTGTGCGTGTGTGTGTGTGTGTGTGTGTGTGTGTGTGTGTGTGTGTGTGAGTGTGTTTGTGTGTGTGTGTGTGTGTGTGTGTGTTTGTGTGTGTGTGTGTGTGTGTGTGTGTGTGTGAGTGTGTTTGTGTGTGTGTGTGTGTGTGTGTGTGTGTGTGTGTGTGTGAGGTTATGTGGCTGTCTCAGTAGCCCCAGCTGATTGTTCTCCTCAGAGCTGCAGTTTATCAGGAGTGATGGAGGCCGATCCTGTCAGAGCCGAGAGAAGAGAGAGAGAGGAGACACAGATACTGAGCGTTTTACACCACGGGAGGCTGCTGGGGTGCAGGCAGCAGTTTGCACTGAGGGGTCCTGGCAGGAGGGGTCCTGGCAAAGCCCTAACATCACAGCATAGCATAGCACAGCATAGCATAGCATAGCATAGTATAGCACAGCATAGCATAGCATAGCACAGCATAGCATAGCACAGCATAGCATAGCACAGCATTGCACAGCATAGCATAGCATAGCACAGCACAGCATAGCAGAGCATAGCATAGCATAGTATAGCACAGCATAGTATAGCACAGCATTGCACAGCATAGCATAGTTTAGCGTAGCTCTGGCCGCTGTGTGTCGGGCTTGGCAGGTCTGGTGACAGCAGGGCTCTAAACACATAAATTGTGCAGAGAGACGTTTAACAGCAGCGGGTGATTCAGCTCAGTCAGCACGCTGTAGGCATTTCTCATACAGAACAAGTGGATAACAAGAAACTGCAGTTAGTATTCACATGCATGGGTATACAAGCAAGTGTGTGCCTGTGCAAACGTGTCTGTGTGTGTGTGTGCCTGTGTGTGTGTGCGTGTGCCTGTGTGTGTGTGTGTGTGTGTGTGTCTGTGTGAGCGTGTGTCTGTGTGTGTGTGTGTGTGTGTGTGTGTGTGTGTGTGTGCGCGTGTGCCTGTGTGTGTGCGTGTGTGTGTGTGCGTGTGTGTGTGTGTGTGCGCGTGCGTATGTGTGTGTGTGTGTGCGTGTGTGTGTGTGTGCGTGTGTGTTTGTGTGTGTGTGTGTGCGCGCAGGCCTCCGGCTGCGCAGCTCTGTCCCTGCGTTCTGATTGGCCGGCTGCAGCGTGCAGTTGCGGGCTGCGTGTTGGCACAGTGAGGGTGCAGTGAGCGCAGAGAGGAGCGTCTGGTTTTTAGAAGCCGTGCCGCTGTGTGCCAGGGACAGTCCCTCAGAGCAGTGCAGCGCAGAGCCCTTCTCCGCTACCCCGCCCCCCTGAGGCTGGCCGCCCCCGCCCCCCGCCCCCGACCCCTCCCCCCAGCTCCCTGCTCCCCCCGACAGCTGGTGTCCCAGCGTGGGGCCCGGCTCCCTGCTCACGCCCCCCCCACCGCCCTGAACACTCAGTACAGGTAGTGCTCTGATTTCCCCTGTGCTCTCTCAGCTAGGAATATCTTCATTTATTATTGGTGCGCTGGCATGCAGGAGGGGCCGGCGGGGCCGGGGGGGCCGGGGGGGCTGGGGTGGGGGCAGGGAGCCTCAGCAGCAACACGCTGAAGGAGAGAGGCCGCTACGCACCTCAGTGTGTGCGAAAGAGGCCGCTACACGCCTCAGTGTATGCGGCTCTCGGCCTGTGAGGCGGTGCAGTGCACACGTTCCGCACCCACCTGTCACGCAGGGAAAAGGTCACTCAGTCCTGATCAAAGGCTCAGACGCTGCGGTGTAGAGCGTTTTTCGTTATTTGGATAGAACGAGGCTGAATTCCCTCTGGCCGTTCCTCCAGGCAGCCCGTCACACTGCGCTCCCTGGCTGGTATGGCCTGGTGTGGAAGGGTAAAAGGGCAAAGGTCAAACAGCGACAATCATCGGCTTCTGTTCTTTCACAATCTCTGTATAAACTGTAAAGACAGCCTCTCTCCTGGTTTTCTCTCTCCCAGCTTGACCTTCTTTAAAGCAGAAATCCTCCACTCAGCCAGGGTGGGGGTGGGGGGCTGTACGTCTGTCAGGAGCAGTAAAACCCACTGACAGACTTCTTTTCCGGGATAAACTTCGGACAAATCGCTCTCAGATCAATAGTTCCCCAACAGCAATGTTTTGTATCAATGCATGTCCTTCTCATTACACATAGAGCCGTGCGTCTCCTCGGGCGCTGAATAATTTATCCCCTGGCGTGATCAGAATGGATAAAGAGGAACACGAGCGCTCCTGCCCAGAGAATGGAGGAGTCGCAGAGCATCTGCCACCCGCTGGCCGCCTCCCTCCCTCTCTCTCCCTCTCTCTCCCTCTCTCTCGCTTTCTCTTCCTCCCTCCCTCTCTCTCTCTCCCTCTCTCTCTCTCTTCCTCCCTCCTTCCCTCTCTCTCCCTCCCTCTCCCTCCTTCCCTCTCTCTCCCTCCCTCTCCCTCCTTCTCTCTCTCTCCCTCTCCCCTTTTTCTTCAATGTGATGTGGGTTCACTGGAGGTCAGAAAGAGTGTCTGCAGGGTGAAAAAGAGGATGTTTGTGTTGAAATATTGAAAGTCTAGGGATATGGCTAATGGCAGTCTCTGTCTCTCCCTACCCCCCTCTCTCTCTCTCTCTCTCTCTCTCTGTATTTTTCTTCCTTGTCTAATCAGCACTAAGTGTTATAGATGTTAGTTTAAGCTTTGCAATGATCGTCCTCCATAATAATAAAGTTTTATTGCCATGTTGCTGTTAGCGAGTGGCTGCTGGCTGCTAATGCCGTGTAATTGTGCTCTCTTTCCGCACTGTGAGTCCTGGTCCCCTAAGCCCAATCTGCAGCGCGCAGGGAGGGCTAATAAATAGCCTAATGCTGTTTTAATTACACAAAACATAGGAGCCGCACACCAGCTCTCTGACGCCCCCTACCTGCAGCACACCCCACCCACCCTCCAACCAATCACCTCTCACAGAGTAGCAGTCCATCACCCCCTCCAACCAATTGCTCTTCACTGCTTAGCAGGACAGGACTACTTTCTACTGAGAGACTTTAATGTCCAGCAATCGCACTCATACATGTGTGTGAGTGTGATATATGTGTACATGAGTGCACATGTGTTCATATTAGGACTGTCAACATTAACGCGTTAACGGTCGTTCACAATTAATCGCGAAACTTTAACGCGTTTTAATCATATTATCAAGTTTGACCGCAACTTCCTTCCGTACTTCCAGCGCGGATATTCACCTGGCTGAATTACTGAAAGGCGTAGCAAACGCAGATGTGCTGAACGGAAAATTTCGTTTTAACCCTTAATATATGAATAGTTCATATATTCAGCACATATAAGGACATAAAAACACTCTCTCTCCATCACTCTCCTTCCTCACTCAAATTCAAATTCAAATAAGCTTTATTGGCACGCCACACAGATGCACAGCACTGCCAAAGCAATTGTCTCATAAATATGACAGAATGACTCAGACCGATGTAACACCGCTTCGTTCTCTCTGTTCGACAGACTGCTGCATGTCGCTGTGTTCTGATTTTAGTGCCCCTCCAGAGAGGCGGAGCACAGTCCCTCTGTAGGCCTGACATTAGGCCAGGTGTTAAGCACACTCCAGCTGTAATTAATCTCATACCTGCAGCACGGAGTGCCTGCAGCGGGGCGGGGGGGGGGGGGGGGGGGGCTCAAAGACAGGGGGAGCACCGGACAGTTAGGGGGGGTTAGTGAGCGCAAACCACATCCCCACTCACACTCTTTCCTCTTTCCTGTCTCTCTTCCCCTTCCCTCTCCTTTCCCACAATCTCTGTCTCACCTTCTCCTCTTTTCCCCACTCTCTCTCTCTCTCTCCCTCTCTCCTTCTCTCTCCCTCTCTCTCTCTCTCTCTCTCTCTCTCTCTCTCTCTCTCTTTCTCTGCCTCTCTCTCTCTCTCTCTCTCTCTCTCCCTCTCTGTGTGGGGTGGGTGTGGGTGTAGGGAGCAGAGCTTTGGTATGCTCCTGGTGTTGCGCAGGGCTGCAGTCTCCTGTCGCAGGCTGTGTGCAGGGGCAGTGTGTACGGGGGGTGCAGTATGGGGGGGGGGGCAGTGTGTGGCCTGCTGCCCTGAGGCAGTCTCCCTGTGTGGCGGGATAACCAGGCGCACCGCCGGGCCCCTCCCGTTTGGATCAATACGCAGTGTGTGCACTCAGCTCGTTAGTGCCGGCCCACGGGTCCCTGCCCTGGGACCGGCCGCCCCGAAACGAGACGCTGCGGCAGCCGAGAATCCCAAACCCAGAGTTGCAGGGCCCAGGTCCAGCCTGGTGCTGCCCCAGCGGCCCCAGCCCAGAGCCAGGAGTCTGCAGACAGGCGGGACGGCAGACAGTGTACAGTGTACAGGCCGAGTGTGAAACGCAGCATGCAAAGAGAGACTTTACCCATCAGAGGGGGAGAGGTGAGGAAAGGGGTGCAGGGCTGCACAGGGGTTCCACGTCACAGGGCAGGCTGTAGCTGGGTTTACAGTGCTACAGAGGCGCACTTGCATAGCTAGCAGGGGTACGGCAGCAGCAGCTGTGTTAAAGGGAGACGGCGGGCT
>NC_050595.1:592500-595000 GCF_013368585.1 Megalops cyprinoides
TGACGCTGTTACAGAGAGGATGTCGGTGCTGACGCTGTTACAGACAGGATGTCGGTGCTGAGGCTGTTACAGAGAGGATGTCGGTGCTGACGCTGTTACAGAGAGGATGTCGGTGCTGAGGCTGTTACAGACAGGATGTCGGTGCTGAGGCTGTTACAGAGAGGATGTCGGTGCTGACGCTGTTACAGAGAGGATGTCGGTGCTGAGGCTGTTACAGACAGGATGTCGGTGCTGAGGCTGTTACAGACAGGATGTCGGTGCTGACGCTGTTACAGACAGGATGTCGGTGCTGACGCTGTTACAGACAGGATGTCGGTGCTGACGCTGTTACAGACAGGATGTCGGTGCTGACGCTGTTACAGAGAGGATGTCGGTGCTGAGGCTGTTACAGAGAGGATGTCGGTGCTGACGCTGTTACAGACAGGATGTCGGTGCTGACGCTGTTACAGAGAGGATGTCGGTGCTGACGCTGTTACAGACAGGATGTCGGTGCTGACGCTGTTACAGAGAGGATGTCGGTGCTGAGGCTGTTACAGAGAGGATGTCGGTGCTGAGGCTGTTACAGAGAGGATGTCGGTGCTGACGCTGTTACAGAGAGGATGTCGGTGCTGACGCTGTTACAGAGAGGATGTCGGTGCTGAGGCTGTTACAGACAGGATGTCGGTGCTGAGGCTGTTACAGAGAGGATGTTACAGACAGGATGTCGGTGCTGACGCTGTTACAGAGAGGATGTTACAGAGAGGATGTTACAGACAGGATGTCGGTGCTGACGCTGGTTCTCTCCTCGTTTCTCCCGCTGATCCTCAGTCCCTGGTGTGATTGGCGCTGTCAGCCCACCCGCTCCGCGGCACACAGCTGGCACCATCGTGGGCGGACCCTCTGGCTGTGGGGGCGTGTCGCCATGGAGACGGCACTTCCCTGAGGAGTGTGTGGAGACAGGCAGGTCCCCAAGGGAGGAGGCGGGGGAAGGGGGTGAAATGCACACTGGGAGAGTTCTGCTGTCAACATGCAGACGGGATTTAGTCTGCGTGTGTGTGTGTGTGTGTGTGTGTGTGTGTGTGAGAGAGAGAGTGTGTGATTCAGTGTGAGTGTGTGTGTGTGTGAGAGAGAGAGTGTGTGATTCAGTGTGAGTGTGTGTGTGTGTGTGTGTGTGTGTGTGTATGTCTGTGTGTGTGTGTGTGTGTGTGTGTATGTGTATGTATGTCTGCGTGTGTGTGTGTGTGTGTGTGTGTGTGTGTGTGTGTGTATGTCTGTGTGTGTGTGTGTGTGTGTGTGTGTGTGTGTGTGTCGCTGCTACAGAAATCAGCAGGTTTTCACAGGGATGCAGGAGCTGCTTTAACTGGCCCCGTGCTCACCCCCCATCCCGTCCCGGGTCAGAGGAGGGCGAGCGGAGGGGCCTGTGGTGTCCAGCTGAGCCCGGCCGGGCGCGGGGCCCGTCCCAGGCCCCCTGGGGGGAGCAGGCATCCCCACAGCGGCGGGACAGCGGAGATCAAACAGGGCCCTCTCACCTCTGGAGTTCCAGAGCACAGTCCCGCACTAATGCGCCCCCCCGCTGGCTGGTTTCCATGGTGACCATGGGTCGTGAGGCCCCTCTGTCCAGCACATGGCTGCAGGAAGGGTCTGAGAGGAAATGTGGGAGTCGGGGCCACAGGGCGGAGTCGTCAAACTGCCCTCTTTTCTGTGTGTCATCTCCCTCTGTTGGTGGGTCACTCAACACGCACCCCGTAGACCCACAATCCCTGGGGCCCAGCTGCTCTCTCTCACACACACACTCACCACACACACACACACCCACAAACTCACTCACATAAACACTATATACACACACATGGACACATATTAATATATATATATATATATATATATATATATATATGTTAGTACACTATACACTGGCAGTCAGACATGACCATACACACACACATGCACAAACATGCACATTCATACAGACACATAAATACCCTCACGTCGATACACACACACTCATGCACACATGTACATACACTGACACACACCTGACGCAGGTACACACACACCAGTGCACAGACATGCAGGTGTCCGGGATGCTGCTGTGTGATGCTGGCAGCTGATTAATGAGGGCTGAGCAGAGAGGCTTTGACGGGTGCACTGTAGGCAGCGGTGGGGGGGCCGCGCCCCTGCTGCTTACCCTTGAACACTCCGCTGAGGTGTTGACGCGCCCCCACATCCCGCTGGCGCATGAGGGTGCTGTCGCAATTAAACAAGCACAGCAGAGTTACTGCAGGAGCAGAATCTCCTCTCTACACGCAAAGCACCACAGAGAGAGAGAGAGGGGGAGAGGGAGAGAACGAGGTGGGGGAGAGAGGGAGGGGAGAGGGTGAGAGAGGGAGAGGGAGAGAGAGAGAGAGGGTGAGAGAGAGAGGGAGAGAGAGAGGGAGAGAGAGAGAGAGAGGGAGAGAGAGGGAGTGGGGTAGGGGGGAGGGGGGGGAGAGAGAGAGGGAGGTAGAGGGAGAGGGAGGAG
>NC_050595.1:602500-610000 GCF_013368585.1 Megalops cyprinoides
ACAGAGCTGCTCCTGGACGCCCTTGGTGGGTGTCTCTTTAGCGGATGCAGCTGTAGCTGCAGCTCGGGCAGTGCTGGTGCACTGTGTCCAGGGTCAGGGAGAGGCCAGGCGCTTTGCTCAACGCCAGGCCCAAACGCAATAAGACCCGTTCTGCCCTGGCCCTCACCCCAGACCTGACTCCATCAGCCGAGCGGGCCGCTGAAGGAGGCATAATTACTGCCTCCACCTCAATTAGCAATCTGCTGTGTGTGTGTGTGTGTGTGTGTGTGTGTGTGTGTGTGTGTGTGTGTGCATGTTTATGTGTGTGTGTGTGTTTGTGTGTGAGTGTGTGTGAGTGTGTGTGGGATTGGGCAGTGGATCGAGCCGCTCTGTCCTTCAGGTGTGGGCAGGTGTGTGAGGAGGGCACCGGCACCTGAATTGCTGTGGACACAAGTGGGCTGTTGAAAGGGCTCCTGGGTAACTGTTCCCATGGTGAGACTGGTGTTTTTGCAAGCCGTGTGCAGTTTCTGTTACAGAAACTTCTCTGTCCTCCGTCCTCATGGTGGTGTGTGCTGCCACACCTTCTGCCTGACTGGGTCTCACGCCGTAGCTGTGCTGTCTGTCCAGGCCCCCTGTCCCACACACGGGGGAAGAGCGGAGAAAGGGAAGATTCTGGGATGAGGGGAAGGAGGAGGAGGAGGACTACACTGACACTTGAATTGAATGGATGCTTAGGGAGAGATTTGCTCTTAACAAGCTTATAAAGACATGTCATTTGTGGCTTTATTGGTGTGCTGATTAGAGCTATTCCCCCATGTGCACTTGCGAATGTTAAATTAACATTGAAAAGCAAATATCTTCACGCAGATGCAGAAAGCAGTCTGCATTGTGTGTGTGTGTGTGCGTGTGTGTGCGTGTGTGTGCGTGTGTGTGTTGGCAGGGTGTGTGTGTGTGTGTGTGAGTGTGTTGGCAGGGTGTGTGTGTGTGTGTGTGTGTGTGTGTGTGTGTGTGTGAGTGTGTTTTGACTGTACTGCCTTGGGGAGAATTCTGTTGATCGCAACCTTGTAGTTTTTAAAATGTTTAAATGAATGGTTTTTGTAGATTATTGGCCAGCAGTTGTACCCTGCATTGGCCCTTGGTTGTATTGTACAAACAGCTACATGATTTTTAAAGCCTCGCAGGGTTACAGTAACGTGCACCAGCAGAGGAGAACAGGGAAGAGTTTGCCTTCCTGGCTTCCAAACAGTCTCCCTTTGGGCTGTGAAAGCCGGGGGGCAGCGGGGGGCAGTGAGGGGCAGCAGGCGGATTTGGGTGTCCGTGTGGTCAGAGGACAGGCTCTGATTGGTGGAGCTGTGGAGGTAACCTGACAGGGAAGGACACAGGAGCAGCTGCACCTGCAGTGCACTGTAGGTAACCATGGTGTCTGCTGGGCACCCCAACACAGCAGGATCAAAGCACAGCGCTGTGATCAACCAACTGATCTCAGTACAGCAGCGAAGTCACACGCGCTGATCTCAGTACAGCAGCGAAGTCACACGCGCTGATCTCAGTACAGCAGCGAAGTCACACGCGCTGATCTCAGTACAGCAGCGCAGTCACACGCGCTGATCTCAGTACAGCAGCGAAGTCACACGCGCTGATCTCAGTACAGCAGTGAAGTCACACACGCTGATCTCACAAGAGGGAGGAGCAGACAGGTTTGGAGGGGGAGAGGGAGAGGGGAGAGCGCGGAGAGGACAGGATAGATAGAGGGGAGGTGGGGGAGGAGAGGAGGGGGAGCTTTGGAAGAGGAGTGTGTTTGTTTTTGTGAAGGTCGGTTTCTATGGTGTGGAGGGATCCAGCTTCCCACTGTTATGTAATCTGATAGGAGATTCCAAGCTGGTCAGCTCCATATGCCGTCTGCTTCTGCCAAAAATATCTGGAGCTGGAGACTCCTCCTCGCTGGCAGCCCCAAACGCCCCGGAAATATTTACTGCCGATAATAGGAAGGGAGGGAAGGAGGGAGGGAGAGGGAGGGAGGGAGAGAGAGAGAGAGAGAGAGAGGGAGAGAGAGGGAGAGGGAGAGAGAGAGTGAGAGAGGGAGATATAGAGAGGGAGAGAGAGAGAGAGTCAGAGAGAGGGAGAGAGAGAGGGAGAGAGGGAGAGAGAGAGAGGGAGAGGGAGAGAGGGAGAGAGAGATGGTGGGGAGAAACAGGGTACAAATGAGTATAAGTGGGTGGGACAGGAGGCAGCCTCCGAGACTTCTCTGTGTGTGTGTGTGTGTGTGTGAGTGTGTGTGTGTGAGTGTGCATGTGTGAGTGTGTGTGTGTGTGTGTGTGCCTGTGTGCGCGTATGCGTTTGTGAATGTGTGAGTGTGAGTGTGTATGTGTGTGTGTGTGAGGGTATGTGTGTGTGCGTGCGTGTGTATATATATGTGCATCTGCTCTACCTTAGGTCAAGCTCAGCACACTATGCTTTCTCCCTATCTGTCGGCGTTTCCATGGCAACACACCTTGAGCTAGCCCCCAAAGGAGCCCCCCACCACCCCCTGTTAGCCCCCACCCCCCGCCTGGCCCCTCCCCCCCCCCAGCTCGGCCCTCCGTCTGCCCCATCAATCCCGGTGCTGCCGGGGCGAGAGGGGTTTTGGCGGGGCGAGCCGAGCCGGGTGACTCCCCCTGGGGGGCGCGGTTCCTGCCAGAGGAGCTCATTTATGTGCCTGCTCACACCACGGGGGGGGGCGTGGGGCGCGCTTCCCTGCAGGGGACCCTCCCCAGGGGGAGGGGGCGGGGAGTCGCAGCCACCTGGTCCTCCCCTGGTCAATTAGCTGGAAGCACATGGCCAGCCAGCCCCAGCGCGTGTGCGACTGGACATGCTCTCCCGCACACTGGCTGGAATAACAAATAAACTAGCTTCCGCACTCCTCCGTCACTCCTCCCTCCGTCACTCCGCTCCTGCCTGCGTGTCGTGGCCTCATGCCGTTTCTCGGCAAAGACGCCTCATGGCTTTGGAGGCGGTGAAATGCTTTTTTCCTTTTCTCGTAGGCAGCGTTAAATGTTTCTTCCTCCTGTTTCTCTTTTTCACTCCGCATAGCTAATGGCCTCGAACAGCTTTTCTGTCTGTTTCCTCTGCCTTCTGCTGTCAGATGTTAGAGGAAGCGTCTGCTCGGAGCTGCTGGGAGCTGCCGAGGAGTTTTCGCCTTTAGGTTCTGTTTGGAAACAGTACCCTGCTTTCCTGTGTCGGAACCATGCGCTGACCTTTGACCTCACCCACAGGGGATCTTTCTTGTTTCAGCTGTCAGTCTCCAGATGTGCCAACCCCTGGAGGACAGAGCTGCACAGCCAATGCGCAGCATTAGTGCTGCCTGAGAGAGCGCTGGTGTAGAACAGCCCTTTAGCTGTACAGGCAGACAAGGGGCAGAACAGTGTCTGTTTCATGTGGTAGTGTGTAGGTTTAGTTTGATAGTGTGAGGGTTCAGTGTGATGGTGTGAGGGTTTAGTGTGATGGTGTGAGGGTTTAGTGTGATAGTGTGAGGGTTCAGTGTGATGGTGTGAGGGTTTAGTGTGATAATGTGAGGGTTTAGTTTGATAGTGTGAGGGTTCAGTGTGATAGTGTGAGGGTTCAGTGTGATAGTGTGAGGGTTCAGTGTGATGGTGTGAGGGTTTAGTGTGATGGTGTGAGGGTTTAGTGTGATGGTGTGAGGGTTCAGTGTGATAGTGTGAGGGTTCAGTGTGATGGTGTGAGGGTTTAGTGTGATAGTGTGAGGGTTTTGATTTGAAATGGGGGATTCACCTTCAGCTCTCAGACCCAGCACAGGAGTGTGGGGGCGCTGGGTGGGGACAGCTCTCAGTTGCTGATGTCACTTCCTGCAAAGTTAATCCAACATTACATGCATCTAGCAGACGCTTTTATCCAGAGCCACAGCATCAGGTGGGGGTGTGCGGTGGGGGTGGGGGAGTGCAGTGGGGGGGGGCGCTCTGTCCTGTGTGAGGAGCAGCCGATAAGAGCAGGCAGGGGCCTCCAGCCAGGACTCTACACCCACCTTTCATCTGCGAGGGAGGGGGGGGGGGGGCTGATGTCATCCACAAGGGCCCAAAATAGCACTGCGATCAGGGGCAGATCGCCAGGGCCCCCGGGGGGGGGTAGCAGGCAATTACCGGCCAGAAGAGAGCCGGCGCTGGGTCTGGGTGGGGCTCTGAGCAGGGCCAGGCTCCGGCAGCAGGCCTGGCCCGCACCAGACCCCATCCACTCCGGCTGTGTACTGGAGCGTGTTGGATGCTCAGAGCACAGTGCTGTATGCTCAGCCTTTCGCAGTCAGACTTATACAGCACCTCAGGGAAACTCCTCTACAGCTCCGTCAGTACTGCCAAACATCGTGTGTTACTGTTCCTGTGTGTGTGTGTGTGTGTGTGTGTGTGTGTGTGTGAGTGTGTGTGTGTGGGTGTTTGTGGGTGCTTGTGTGTCTGTGTGTTCCTGTGTGTGTGTGTGTGTGTAATTTCTCTGTGAGTAACAGGTTGTACCATGTGACCTTTTTGCAGAGGAAGGCATCAATCATGAGTGCAAGCTGTGTAACCAGATGTTCGACTCTCCGGCGAAACTCCTGTGTCACCTGATCGAGCACAGCTTCGAGGGCATGGGCGGCACCTTCAAGTGTCCCGTCTGCTTCACAGGTGAGGCGCTGGGGTCGAGGGCGGTCAAGGAGGCAACACACAGCTTCATTCTGTCTCTCTCACTCACACACACACACACACACACACACACACACGTGCACGCGCACACACACACACACACACACACACACACGCTCACACACACTCACACACACACACACGCACACACACACACACACGTGCACACACGCACACACACACACACACACACACACACACGTGCACGCACACAGACACACACACACTCACACACACACACACACACACACTCAAACACACACACACATGCACGCACACAGACACACACACACTCACACACACACTCACACACACTCACACACACACACACACACGTGCGCACACACACACACACACACACACACACACGTGCACGCACACAGACACACACACACTCAAACACACACACACATGCACGCACACAGACACACACACACACACACAGACACACACACTCAAACACACACACACACACTTAAAGGTGCTGTTTATGAAGAAATCATTAGTCCCTCTGTAACTCTCTTTTCCAGTATTGTAGTGGGACAGCAACACAGTCTATATAGTTTTTATCGTTTGATTCCCACGTCTACAGCACATTGTCTTGCTTTGCCAGCATGCCCCCCCCTGCCCCCCCATCCTGACAGCTCAGATCTCCCCTGCTGCAGTCCTCCTCCCTTGCAGCTTAATTGAACTGAGTTAACGATCAATTTGGTGTCAAGTGGAGCGGGCTGGAGTGAAGACACGGCCTGGATCAGGGGAGAGGAAGGCACCCTGAGTGTGAACCTCCCGAGCTGCTTTCCAAGGCAGGACAGCAGGGGGCAGCACTGACGTCAGGGCTGGTCTGAGCGTGTGCAGTGGCATGTGAGAGGGTCTGGTGTGTGGACCTACAGGAGGGTAGCTCTGACCCTCTTCTCAGGTCATAAGATCACAGAGAGGGTCACAGGAAAGACCCCGTTTTGGAGGGCCATTGGGGGGTTGTGGAGCTTCTTCTTGTAAGTGCCAGTGGGTTTAGCAGGTACTTTGCCTGGGGGGTAGTTTGTAAGTGATCAGAGCTGCAGTATCCCACCTAGGGGTGTTTGTGTCTGTCTGTCTGTCTGTCTGTCTCCTCAGAGGTTGTGTTGGGGTGTTATATGCCCCCCCCCCCCCCCCCCCCCCCCCCCCCCCTCACCGATACTCCTCTCTGTTTAAGTTTGACTCTATTCCTGTGCGGTCATGAATAAGTAAGAGTAGCTGTCCTGGGGAAGGTTAATAATTCATACTCTCCACAGAGGAAAAAAAACTAAGTTTACTGAAACAAAAAGAACTGAATTAAAGAGGAAGAAAGGAAAGAAAGATGATTTATTGATAAATATCACAGCAGCTCTGCTGGGAATAGTGGGCCCCTCCCCTTCTCTCTGTCTGATTTCAGCAGTGAACACTGGTCTCTGCTGTTTCACTGGAAAACTTCTGTCTTCCACTGTGTTTGGCCACAAAAGTTACTTAATGGGGTACTCCACCTCTGTGTCCCTCAGTCCTCCTCTCAGCCAATAAACCGTCTCTCTGTCCCTCAGTCCTCCTCTCAGCCAATAAACCGTCTCTCTGTCCCTCAGTCCTCCTCTCAGCCAATAAACCGTCTCTCTGTCCCTCAGTGTTTGTACAGGCCAATAAGCTGCAGCAGCACATCTTTGCTGTTCACGGTCAGGAGGATAAGATCTACGA
The DNA here is from genome assembly GCF_013368585.1 of Megalops cyprinoides. Taxonomy (NCBI): domain Eukaryota; kingdom Metazoa; phylum Chordata; class Actinopteri; order Elopiformes; family Megalopidae; genus Megalops; species Megalops cyprinoides. The sequence goes on from NC_050595.1 coordinate 608,842, forward strand.
CTGTTCCCAGTGTCCGCAGAAATTCTTCTTCCAGACGGAGCTGCAGGTGAGTGCCGTTTTCTGTAGGAACAGGAAGTGAGATCATCATTCACTTAGGATTTCAAACCAAGTACTCTGTGCATTACCAATGATTCTGGATCATTTTACCATTTTTACTGTAAGGGCTGGAGGTAGGATTAAGGTTGAGTAACTGATCCTGATTCAGTTGTTGGGGGCAGAATGTGTTTGGGAATATTTCTGCCATATTTCTCGCTTGCTTTGAGATGAGAGCTTGTGATGACGGCTTTACTGTAGGCTTCTGTTGGACCTCGCTTCCTGGTTGGAATCCCATTTTGATTTTGTCTAGGAAGTGTCATAGCATGGCAGGGGGCCTGTCCAATAGAAGCTCGGTGTCAGACACCGCTTGACCAATAGGAGTGCAGTGTATTGTCTGCATGTATTACTCCACATAGAGGGGAATAGGCTACAGCACTGTGAAACCCTGGCAGAGATCAGAGATCCCATTCACCTCCCACACACACACTCACTCTCTCTCTCACACACACACACGTACGCACACGCACACTCGCTCTCACATGCACGCACACGCACACTCACTTTCTCATACACACACACACTCACTCGCACACGCGCACGCGCACACGCACACTCACTCTCTCACACACACACACACACTCTCTCACATGCACGCACACTCACTTTCTCATAGACACACACACACACACTCACTCTCACATGCGCACACGCATACTCACTCTCACACACACAGTCACACAGACACTCACACACGCATACACACACACACACAGGCAGGTGGAAGGTGTATCTCAGTCTCAGGAGTAGAAATGAAAGCAGCTTTTCGGGGGGGGGGGGCGGGGGGGCAGGAGTTCCTCAGTGCTGGAGCGATTAGACGCAGTGACTGACTTCACTAATCAATCAGACCCCCTGCAGACCCCCTTGTGTGCAGGCAGCCCCCCCCCCCCCACACACACACTGAGGAATCCTCCAGGAAGAGCTGGACACGGGGGGCAGGGGGTGGGGGGGGGCGTCTGAGTGTCTGATACATTAGGCTGGTTTTCAGCTTGTACAGGTGGGTATTTCTGAGGCAGGTATGAAGTTCCAACACAGGTGTGTAATTTTGAGACAATGTTTAGTTCTG